>NW_016690195.1:954770-1052882 GCF_001604755.1 Lepidothrix coronata | reverse complement strand
GCCTTCTTGGCCACCTGGACACACTGCTGGCTCATGTTCAGCTTCCTGTCAATCCAAACTCCCAGGTCCCTTTCTACCTGGCTGCTCTCCAGCCACTCTGTGCCCAGCCTGTAGCTCTGCGTGGGGTTGCTGCGGCCGAAGTGTAGGACCCGGCACTTGGCCTTGTTGAACCTCATCCTGTTGGAATCAGCCCAACTCTCCAGCCTGTCCAAGTCCCTCTGCAGAGCCCTCCTGCCTTCCAGCTGATCAACACTCCCCCTCAACTTAGTGTCATCTGCAAATTTGCTAATGGTGGACTCAATTCCCTCATCTAAATCATCAATAAAGATATTAAACAGAACTGGGCCCAACACTGATCCTGTGCTCATGTGGCCACCTGCCCCTGACTGAGCAGCTGCTCCTTGATGTTGGTAATGGGGATGTACCCAGTTAACTCCAGAAGGTGACATGAAAGCAAGTGGACCTGCAGGAGATTCAACACCAGAAGCTCAGGCAGGCTAGCAAAGAAGCAAGATCAGCTGCACAAAAACTCCACTTGTTCATGGCAGCAGGCCTGGGGGAGTGGCACCAGGGCTGTGAGTCCTGTAAGCCATGGACTGGGGGAAGGTCTAGAACTGGGACTGCCTATCACCCACTGAAGCAGGTATAAAGGGAGATGCTTTGTTATCTTGGTACATATGTGGAAGTAGAGCCCCCAGAATTATGAAGTGAATGTATAAAGACCCGGATCTTATTTCTGACCACAGCTTGTCCTCTTCACTCCCTGAACCAACATGATAAAAATGTGTGATTACAGTGTTGAAGCATCAGTACTGGCCATTTTCAGCTTACTGGAGAGCTACTGGGGAGTTGGCAAGCTGGGCAGAAAAGAGTGGGTTTGGATTTTCTTCTAACTCTCCCTGCAGAGCTGAGAAGAAAAGTTCCCCACAGACCATCAGTCCCTGCTGCAGTCTCAGTGACTGTGATTCCCTATCAAGTGTCCAATGAACATTGTGTCAAACCTACAGAAAAACGCCTCTGCAGCAGCCTTGTGTGAGTGGCATTAGCTGTGGGATGCCACTGCAGGAACTGATGGGGTAATCGTTTAGTAGTGGACTTGACTCAAGCAGAAGAGATCCAAGTGCTCTCCACTGATCACATGAAATTCACACCTGAGAATGGGCATCTGCCCAACCTATATAACATAGTGTTAGGTCCAGGCTTGGCAGGTAATATAGACGTAATACCTGGAATTTCAGCTTCCTTTTGAAACTAGGTTTCATTTGGTCAGTCTTATTTTTGATGGTCCATCCGTAAAAGTGCTATTCCCATTATTATTTCTAACGGTATGTTTCTCATCACTACCAGTCCAAGCATTAGTTCTAACACAGTAGCACGAGCCCTGAATTTTTTCCATCATGCGCAGGCATTGAAATCATTCCGTAAATGCCTCACCAAATAGGACACAAGCTTCTCTGGGAACCTGTGCATTTTATGTAAGATGAGTATGTGATCATTTTGAACTCAAAGGCTATTTTTGTGATGTGGGGGAGAGAAAGTCAGTTAGAGCTGAGAGCCTGGATGATTTCAGAGGCGTGCTGAGCTTTACCAGCGGAGGTGAACTTTTCCCCTCTCTGGAGCTTGAGTCTTTCAGTGCAATTGCTGCTACATTTTCTGATGAAGTCAGCTTTGGGGAAATGTTTTTTATTATCCACTGAGGGAAGAGACACAGAAGATACCTACACACTAGAACATGTTCTTTTCCTGAAAAATTTAAACTGATCAGAGTGGGAAGCAGAGTCTTGAACACAGTATTATTATTCAATCTGTCGACATGAAACCTGCTCTTTCAGAATCAGCAGCACCTTCACAAATCTTGTAATAGGCAGCTGCTGCTTAAAATAATGTAACACAGACCAACAAGCCAGTTGAAGGCAGTAATGTAGATTGCCTACACATTCATGCTTTTCTTTTAAAATTACGAATTGATTACACTCCTCTCTGAGAAATATTCCTACCTATGGCAATACTCTGTTCAGCTATATCTGGGCGTACGCTTCCAAGTCAAATAAGCTAGTAAGTGCATACACATTTATGTTTCTCTTGGTAATCATGACCTTTTCATAGCATTCTGCAGGCAAATGCTCTAGCTGTCAGTGATATAATACAGATGCAAGCTTCTCTGTCAAATAAAACTGTGCACTAGACATGCAATCTCATTGCTCTTGAAAAGAAATCAACATGAAAATATTGTTATTTATACAGTAACTTTAATTAGCAGAAAAATTGCAACTGACTATAATCCCCAAGCAACTAAATGGCATGTATTTTGGACTTCTTATTTAATAAATTGGCTACTACAATCAATATGGTCTACATCATCTACATGAAAGCAGTGCTTTCTTCCCATTCATACAATAAGGCACATAATCTCTTCTTGCAGGCCAAGAAATCATTTGGCGAATGTACAAACAAATATAACAGCAGAGGCTCACAAAAAACATCTGAACAATTTCTATCAGTGATGTTTTTGATGGTATTTGTCACTTCATTTTAGATTTCATTAAGTGATAGGTATCACTGACCAATCAAAAGTTAAAGTTATCCATTCCAAGAATATTTCTCTGTTTATTACACTTGTTAGGAGATGACACAAAGTGTTTAGCAGTGCAGTTCATAGATGCAGGGGATTTCTAAGCCCAGAAGGGACTGCCAAGTGAGCCTGACCTCCTGTCTGTCTCCAGATTTTAAATTACTTCACATTGCTTCTGAGTACAACAACTTTTTTTTTTAAACTAAAATTTAACTTGCAGAAAAGCATTCAGACTTGAACAGGGGGACATTAGGAGGAAATTGTGGAAAATCCATCCTTTCCAATTTTTTTCCCAGTGGTTATTTGTTCTCGCTGATAAGAATCTGTGCTTTATTTCCAGTGTGAATTAATTTGGCTTCATCTCCCAACCACAGTTCTCATTACACTTTTCCCTATGAAAATGAACTACCCTTTCAAAGTGGGTATTTTCTTTCATTAACATCCTTGTAAATTAGTTCTTTCTCTTCTTCTTTTAAATCAGGCTGATCTCTTTAAGTCTTCCAATATAAGGAATTTTCTCTGGCCCTTCAATATTTTCATGTCTTCTTCAGTTTTCCAGAAGCCTTCTAAAAAACTTGAGTATGGTGATGATACACAGTATTGTGGTTTTGGTGCCCATACTCAATGGCTGACTTCAGTTAGTTTTGTTCACCATCAATTATGGTATTTGTTTACTGGGACCTATTCCGGGTCACCCACTCCAGACTAGGATACCTTCTCTCTGCAAAGATTTGGTCTCCATTCCTTATTCAGAAGTGTACAACATACAATTTACCTGTATTGAAGGGTATTTAGATAGAATGAGCACAGAATCTGTCTTGCATAACTGTCCAGCCCACACAATTATTTACTTTTTGGTTACCAAATATCTTATTAGCAATGATTTTATGCTTCCAGATCACCAGTGGAGATACCAAAAAGTGCCAGGCTCAGCACTTGGCCTGACAGAGCCTGTGATAAAGCCATCCTGATTCGATAATGGCTGTCACTATGATATGTTGGTTTCTCATCAGCTTAGTGTTCATTTTGTTGATATTTTCTAGCACAACCATGAGAGCATTGCGTAACACTAGATCTAATAACTTGCCAAAGTTGAAGGGTATTATTAATAATGATTGCCTTTACTGACAGAAGATACAATGAAAAATACAGTGGAGTTGTTGGAAAAGAACTGCTCTTTACCCACATGTAGTTATGAACTTGCTGAATAAACCTTGATCTGATCCAGAAATTTAAAATTTAACATCCCCTCTCTCTGTAGGGAGAGTAACTGTTCAGTGTGTGTCTTGGGGGTGTGGTCCCAGCCAAGAGCTCATGGCCAGCAGCAGCTCCCAGAACCTGCTGAGTGCTCAGCTTCAGCCTCCATGGCCCATCCCAGAGCAGCTGCATCCCCCATCATGCTCCTGCTTGCTTGTCTCATTCCACTTCATCAGGTTGCAAAGACGATGCCACTGGGGAGGAGGCTTTTTATTTACATTCATTTCAGTTTAAGAAGCAGGGGTTTTGGCCAGATTTGTGTTGTCCCCTGAGTGCCTGTTTAGGCCCAGCATGGTACATTCTCATCTGCAGTTGCCTTTTGTGAAAGTCAATATGAGTGTCCCCTGTGAAATACCCTCTACTTCCCAAAGAGACAGGGGGACTTAGGCAGGTTGTGGTAGCCCTCCACATGACCTTCTCCATTCCTCTACAATCACAGAATCACTGAATGGATGGGGTTGAAAGAGATCTCTGGAGAACACCTAGTCCAACCTCCCTTCTAAAGCAGGTTCACCTGAAGCAGGCTGCACAGGATTGCCTCCAGATGGGTTTTGAATATCTTCAGAGAAGGCAACTCCACAATCTCTCTGGGCAGCCTGTTCCCCAAGCTCTCTATCACCCTTGCAGTAATGACATTTTGCCTCATATTTAGATGGAACATCCTGTGTTTCAGGTTGTGCCCATTGCCCCTTATCTTGTTGCTGGGCATCACTGAAAAGAGTCTGTTCCCATTCTCTTAATACCCACCTTTAAAATATTTGTATGCATTGATAAGATCCTGTGGTGAGTTGACCTTGGCTGGATGCCAGGTGCCCACTCAGCCACTCTATCACTCCCCTTCCCAGCCAGACAGGGGAGAGAGTAAGGTGGAAAAACAACTTGTGGGTTGGAATAAGGCAGTTTATTTAAAGTGAAAGCAAAGCAGAAGCTTGCACGTGCAAAAGCGAAGCAAAAGATAGCAAGGTTTATTCTCTAGTTCCCATGAGCAGCGATGGTCGGCCACTCCCGAGCAGCAGGGCTTCAGCACACCTAACGGTTCCTCAGCAGGCAGCCACTGGAGACAATGAATGCCTGCCTTCCTGCTCCTTGCCTTAGCTTTTACATCTGAGCTGACATCATAGGGTATGGAATATCCCCTTCGTCAGTTTGGGTCAGCTGGCCTACTTGGGTCCTCTCCCAGGATCTTGCCCTCGACTGAGGAAGGAATGTTACAGTGCTCATGCTGTGCTCAGAGGTAGCCAAAACACTGGTGTGTTATCGACACCCTTCTAGCTGCACAGCACTGTCAGGGCTGCTCTGGGGAAATGAACTCCAGCTCAGCCAGACGCAATACAGATCCCTTCCCAGTCATCTCTACTCCAGACTAATCAGGCCTAGCTCCCTCAGCCTCTCCTCACAAAAGAGATGCTCCAGTCCTCTCGTCATCTTCACAGCCCTTCACTGGACCTGCTCCAGTAGTTCCTTGTTTTTCTTGAACCGGAGAGTTCAGAACTGAACACAGTACTCCAGATGTGGCCTCACCAGGGCAGATAAGCAGGATCACCTCCCTTGACCTGCTGGCCACACTCTTCCTATCACCCCAGGGTGGCCACCAGGGCACACTGCTGGTTCATGGACAGCTTGCTGTCCACGAGGACCCCCAGGTTCTTCTCTTCAGAGCTGCTTCCCAGTAGGTCAGCCCCCAGCCTGTACTGGTGTATGGGTTATTCTTTCACATCTACTATCTCTCCCCAGGTGCAAGACCCTGCACTTGCCTTTGATGAACTTCAAAATGTTCTACTCTGCCCATCTCTCCAACTGTCCAGGTCTTGCTGAAACAGCAGCACAACACTCTGGAGTATCAGCCACTCCTCCCAGTTTTGTAACACTAGCAAACTTGCTGAGGGTACACTCTGTTCCTTCATCCAGGTCATTGGTGAATCAGTTGAACAGACTGGATCCAGTACTGACCCCAGGGAACACCATGAGCTACAGGCCTCCAACCAGACTCTGTGCTGCTGATTGCAACCCTCTGAGCTCTGCAGTTCATCCACCTCGCTTCCTGCTCATCTAACCCACACTTCCTGAGCCTGCCTAAGAGGATGTTATTAGAGACAGTGCCAAAAGCCTTGCTGAAGTCGGGGTAGACAACATCCACTGCTCTCCCCTCATCTTCTCAGCCAGTCATGCCATCGTTAGGTGGCTATCAGCTACATAAGCCACTTTTAGGTTAACTTCAGAGTGCTGGAGCAGTTCTGATAGCACCAGTGGGGCTGGAATTTGCTGTGTAGCACTTGGCTGGTGAGCGCAACAAACTTTTGAGTGGCTAAAAAATATTTGGATGTGGGTTACGAACCATGTGAGGATTCTTTTCTTCTCTTTGAAACTTCTCACCAATATCTGATGGTTTCTCCTTGATGGTAGGGCTCTAATCTTTTCCTTTGTAACTGAAGAAGCTTTTTGCTAGTCTGTGGGTTTCTGAAGAAGTGTCACCCTTTATTGCTCATGTGCAGCGATGATATTAAAAATAAACCAGCCAGTTGTCATAGATCAGAAACATGTATATGAATTAGAAACAGACAGTAAGCAATATCTGGGAAAATCCAAATCATCAAAAGCTTGTAGTCTAGTTCAGTTAGGTCACAGGTGAAGCTTTTCGAAAAGGGGATCAATAAATGGGTTGTATGAACTGTGAGTGTATTTCTAGTGAAGCAAATTTTAACTTGATTTAATCTTTTTCCTCTCGAATCTACAGCTGGAGTGAGCCCTGCCACACTGAGTTACTGTGGGAAAGGCAGGAAGGAAATTGAGTAGAAATGCGCAATAAACAGAAATGAAACTAACTTGATTATTC
Organism: Lepidothrix coronata; assembly: GCF_001604755.1. Lineage (NCBI taxonomy): Eukaryota > Metazoa > Chordata > Aves > Passeriformes > Pipridae > Lepidothrix > Lepidothrix coronata. The sequence continues at coordinate 1,046,220 of NW_016690195.1, read as the reverse complement.
TAAGTCCTGGGCCTGAACATAAAATGGATGCCATTAAAATATGGAAATTTTACACCACAATCATTTCTCTTTCTCTTGGAAAAGTCTGGGGAATTCAAAGAATTCCCCCCTCACAGAAAGTTCAAAAGTAATGTTGCTGACAGCGAATATTCAGCATTGAATTCTGTCTTCTGTAGAGGATGTGATACCATCACATATCATCTCTTCTGAGAACTCAGTTCTGTGCAGAAGAACTCTGGTACTGAGAGCTTTTCTTCAACTGGGAATGGGATGTGAGGATGGTGGGAGAGGCTTGGTGGGGTTATGACAGGATTTTACCTGATGTTAATATGTTAATGGGTCTTAGTGGCTTATCTGCTCAAATAAGTTGTGCACCCATGAAGAAAAGGTTTGTTTTCCTCACCCATATGACAGCCAAGGGAATTTATATAATAACATAATAAACCCCTGGAATAAAGGGCAGCTGATGAGCAGGCTGTGATTCTGTGAATCCATATTCTGGATTAGTCGCAAAGTTACTCTCTGTCATGGAAAAACTCAACAAATGAGAGAATGCTGCCAACATTGATTTTAATACAAATCTCACCAAATATCGATTTTTTTCTTAGACCTGCAAAGAAAAGTATTTGAATGAGAACCTTATGCTTTATTTTAAAAAGCAAGGACAGTAGAGGAAGGACTCAGAATGTGAAGCACATACATCCTAATGTCTCAGAAGACAGAGAAATACAACAACAGTGAAGGCCTTGATTGATCTGTTAAAAATCTCCTACTTAAGCTAATTTCAGGATTTCTGGTTTTTTTGGTGTATCTTCTGAGTGACAGCTTTGGGCAATTCAGATGCTGCGGCAAGAATCCAAATGGCAAGCAACACGGGAGCCTGAGTTAGTGAACTACATCGTCATGGGCATTCCTACCAGCCCAGGTAAGAGAGCTGTCTGACTGTGTCTGCACACTGTTTTTGAGCAAGCATCTGTGTTTATGGACACTCAGGGAGCAGCTCCATGCCAGCTGGGTGCAGGCCAGAGTGCAGCTGCTTCAGCTGTGGCCCTGGCTGGAGCCAAACCCAGCTCCTCTTTGTGCTGGCCCTGGTGCATGAGTGGTGTGTAGGGGGCTCACGTAAGACCTTGGGGCTTGAAAAGAGTGGGAAAAGTTTGAAGTTACACAGTCTCTTGCATGTAAAAAGCAAGAGACTCCTTGCCAGCCGGCCTCACTCTGTGAGCTGCTCCTGAAAGATGGGCTTGGGCAGAGGCCAGCAGCCCCCTTCACCAGCAGTGGGCTATGAGTTGTAGGTCTGGCCTGAGGGAAACATGAGTTGCTTGATACACAACTAGTGGCTATAGTCAGTCTCCCTGTGACACCTGGTGGTGGTCCTGCCTGCCTCACAAGGATGTTGTTATACCTCCATGGCCCCGGGGCTGCACAGTGCTGCGGGAGCCAGAGAGGACACTTGCCAGTGACGGGGGAAATGGGGTTGCTGGGTGAGTGTTCTCCCTTTTCCACTCAGGAGACACAGAGACACCAACTGTGGGATGCCTCTTCAGGCATGAAATATGGTGAGGATAAGGGATGGCTACAAACAGGCCATAGCCAGTTTGGGTAAGGAAATTAACTCACAGCTAGTAATAATATCAAAAGGACAGTAGAAAAATTACAGCTGTGAGCCTGGAATACAAAACAAACACAAAATAAACCATAAGAGTCCCCAGAGAGAACTGCAGAGGTGCCTCCACCCTTTTAGGTTGTCAGCAAATATCTCAATGGCAAAGTGAGTGGAAGGCATTGAAATGCACTCAAACTTCTGCATGCCTCCAGGCCCATAATGTATGCACCTCATAACTCCAGAAATGCGGGCACCAGCTCAATGGGCAGACAACATTTTTTAACCTCTTTCTATATCTTTTGTTTTTTCAATAGGAGAAAAGACACAATTGGACTAATGTATTACTAGGGTTCATTAATATGTCTCCTCAAATGGCAAGATGAATGACAAACTCATTCTCAGTCATTTTCCAAGTCAAGGAATAGATTTAAAATTTTCTTTTCACAAACAAAATTAATGGGGCCAAAATTTTTCTGTTGTTGCTGGCAAGTCTCTTCCAGTGAAAATAGGTATCCTTCACATATCGAAATCCCACACAGAGCCAGAGCCTGTAAGCAGTGCCTTGCATTTCTAAGTCCTTTTGAGCGTGGGCCGTGATCACGAAATCTGTAACATAAGAACCGTGTTCTGAATCACAGCACAGGGAATAATTGGCGGAGACTAACTTGCCTAGTGAACACTACTGGCCTTCCAAGTAGACTTGCCCCAGCATTCCTAAATGAGTTCAATGTGAGCTGCTCATGCACAGAGGTCTGCATCGTTCTACCTTTGCTAACTCGGTTGGAAGCAATTAATGATGTTAGCATTTGATGCTCAAAATTCAGGCTGCAGAGGTCTCAGGAGTTGCTTTCCTCCCTCGGAACAAATGGTTTGTGTTGCTTTGGAACCCAGTTACAGGAAGCATTCAAGCATGTGCTGATCGATGGACAGAGCTGAAAGCAGGCTCCCAGGATAGAAGTGTGCAAAATTCGTTGGTTTTCCCTTGTAGCATTTGCAGATGCTGTCCTGTTGTGGTCCACAAACCTGCAAATACACTCATTGGCCAAATTCAGTGCTCCAGGCAACTTCCTTACCAAATTTGCCAAAGATTCATGTTCCAAAAATCTCATATATCAGTTCTGAAAAAAGGATGTTTATAGTCCTCATTACTGTGGAATAATGTGAAAAATGTATAAAACATGTTAGTGCTGTCCTTAAGTCTTTGTTTTTGACAAGTGGAGCTCATTCAATACTCTAAAATGCTCAGAAGGTCACGGTTAATTCCTGTCTTCCAGCTCAAACAAGCTTTGAATAAAAATCTGCGTGTCTTGGACTACATCTCCACTGTCTTTTAACGGCAGTCTCAGGACCCCCATCGAGAAGGGCTGTGCCAGCCACCCTTGCTCCTACTCTCTTTGACATGATCAGTGGTACAACACACACATATGCTCCAGGGGATGTTGGAATACATGTCCAAACACAGCCGCATGATGACTTGCCAACAGAAGCGACCGGCCAGTGGTCACTACAGCAGCCAAGTAATCTGAAGATGCGTGGGCTGCTCAGTCCATCACCCTCTAGAGCCATGTAGACATAGACTGGGAGATTAAATGCCAAAATCATGGGGAAGACAGATGAGTATTTGAGCACATATTCTACTGAGAATGGAGGAAAGCACTTAAGAAAAGCAGCAGTCAGGCAAAGCACTTAGCATACACTTAACTTTAAGCCTGTAAGCAATTAATTTTTGAGTATTCATAACTATAAGGAATCAAAAGAAGAGAAGCTGTCCTCTGTTACATTGGTGAACAGATTCATACGCAGTATAGTCTTCCGAGGATGGCCATATATTTTCCTTCCTTATTGTGTAAAGTGAGACCTTCCAAAGCTTTAAAAATGTCCTGTTAATAATTATTCAATTGATTAGTAGCTGCTGAGAAGGAAAGTAAAGTGATGATTGGATCTCTATTCCTATTCAAAACACTCCAGGTAAACAGCCGCTCTCCTTCCCCAGGGCTGCCTTGTAATACTGCATACTAGAATCTGTGAATATGAAATACTGAGACTCCAGTGCTGTGCAGTGTACAATCCATCCTTGTATCTCTATGCTGTATGAGTCACAGTGCATTTAGAGATCTCCTTCCATCTAAGTGTGATCTATTTACAAGCATGCGTAGGTTTTCAGAGTTTCACAATAGCTGGCAGAAGTACATGATTTATCTAGAAGTGAGCCATGTGAGTGTAGCTTTTTTTTTTTTTTTAAATAGAGTGTCTGACTCTAAATTCAAAATAAAATTTTGATCCTGCTGTATCTGCGGTGCTCTGTTTTCAAGAAACTTTCTTCCGACAGGCTTTTGACATTCAACAATGAGTATTTTAATGCAGAATGAATTTGATCCTTGTGTTTCTTGTAGAATCCAGTATCTCCATGTACTGTGCATATTTCAGAAGTCAAGGATATAAAGGCAAATAAAAGCCACTGGATTGTGCCTAACACAAAGCTGGTACAGAATATAACTTTTACAAGCCTTACAAGATTAATTTAGACTCAGAAATCTTTATTATCCTCATTCCTTTGTGGAAAGTAATAACTGAAACCACAAACTACCATCAGAAGAACCACCCAAACAGCGAGTTGGTCCCTGACAGATCTTTTATATTAGACAACTGGGGCTAAATTCCATTTGTGTTTCTGTGCTTGATGTTCCTATTGCCTAGCTCCAGGCAGCTGCCTGCTTACTGCCTTATTTAGGTCCTATGAATCACTCTCTGAGGCTCCCCCATTGCCATAAGGAGGTAGGTGAAATTTAGCTTTTTCTACACCTACTCAAAAGACAAGGCTGGTTTCAGTGCAGCTGTGCATGAGTGTGGGGCTAGGCCCACACAGCTGCTGGCTCTCTCTTCACTGACCTGGTTGCACATACCCTTTCTTGCAGGTTCTCCATCTGTGTGTCAGAGCAGCAATGTTCTCTTAGATAACAGCAGCAGGCAAAGGCCTCTTTTGTCGCCTTTTCATCCTGAATTGTATCAGATTGTGTAAAGCAATGAGCTAAATGAGGAATATGGAAATTCCAGGGGCATATGGAAATAAAAGGGATGTGTGTTGCTTTGTGAAACATTCTGAGATGTATTGTTGAAGCATGCTACATACAAGTTAGGTGTTATTATTATTATTAATGACTGGTAATTCAGCCAGAAAACAAATTCAACAAATGTACAAGTGGCAGAAAAGTGGAGCTCTAACTTTTGAAGGCTTCAAGGATCACATTTACAGTTGCAAGTAGTTGCCCTAGAATATACGTGTCCTATAGATTGAGTTAGCATTAAATCACAGAATATTCTGAGTTGGAAGGGACCCACAAGGATCATAGTGTCCAACTCTTAAGTGAATGGCTCAAACAGGTATCGAACCCACAACCTTGGTGTTATTAGCACCATGCTCTAACCAGCTGAGCTAATCTCAAGAATAACAAAAAAAAGAACTGGAACGGAGTGTCCCCAGTCCTCTTTATGAGCAGTAGTGGACAAGCTGTATGATATGACTCAGATATAGTCACTGATTATTCACACCAGATACCTGGACACAGTGGGTTCTGCCTAGACCCCATTTCTGGATGGATTTCTGGGGTGTAGAAGGGTACAGGAATCATTTGTAGGCAGCTCTTGCCCAGGTACAGAACGAGGACACAGCTTGGTTGTGTCCCTGGTCCAAGATGCTCAAAGTCTGGGAGTTCACACACAACCTGTGTAATTTTTTTTTTTTTGTTTTTACCAAAAGAAGCAATTTCTACCCCGAGGTACATGTTCACACCTCACCCTTTGGAGTTTGTTTCTGTGTATCTTATAGCAGAATTTAAACGTAGCCCAGATCTCTCAAATGAGAAACCATGAAGAATCCCTCTCATGAGGCAGAAATGCCAAAATCCCATGAAACAGCTCTGAGAAAGTCTCCTGCAGCCAACTGTGCAGATAGTCTCTCTGTGGTTTCAGGCAAGGAAGAGCTGAGCAGTTCTCACCCTGTTGAAGTAAATAGCAAATACCTCAATGACTAAGTGCAGCCAAGATTTCACCCAGGAATTTAAGTGCTGCAGTGCTACATAGCTTCCATTCCTGACGACTGGGAAACACAGACAACGGCTTGTTTGGCATATTTAAAAATATACTGTTGAAAGGGAATATAAAAGTCTCGCTGAGATCCTTCAGTCATGTTCCTTATTTGTGCTATAAAACTGGACATAGAAAAGCAGGAGGATTTGTTTCTAAAGGTTAATGCTCTTTCTTTCATACTCGACAATAACACTATGCTCACTGCTTGGAGGAATCGGTCTGGGGAGTACCTCAGTCATATTTTGCCAGAAATAGGAAGGCTGATTTCACTGCTGCTGTTGGAATTGCTCTCTCCCTGCACATTGTTGAATCATTGTGTTGATGAGGGCATATTTTTGGGGATTTTGTCCAGAAATGCCTTTTGCTTTTTGGGAAGGATCACCTGTGCCACATGACAAGTATTTACAGCTGGGTGGAAAGTCATCCTGGACCTCCATTCAGGTTCTCTTTGCAAACTCCATTTCTAGCTCATCCACTTGTGCACTTCATCAGGAACACAAAACTGTTCAATATTTGTTTCTCTGACATTTTTCAGAGAATTTCTGTAAAAGTTCCTGAAACTGAAAATGTTTCTCAGACAGGACAGAGCTTACCTGCACACAGACCTTTAAAGTTGCTAACGGCATTACCTCCTCAGAGTTGTGAAGAAGTGCTTTGCTTAGAGCGAGATGAAGGGAAATTTCCTCTCCATCTCATGAGCCCGTATGACTGCGGAATGAAATTTAGCCACAAGAGTTAAGAAAGAATTTGCTGGGGTTGCCTTGTTCAGCTTAGGGCCTTGTCAGAAGATAACTCCATGGCTAAGGCTAAGGTATTGGGGTGACTGCAGCAAGACCATCACAATCAAGTGATGCTGAACAGAGGAAACAGAGGCAGGGCTGTGGTGTCCTGGGTCACGTTTATGCACTGCACTCACTCTTGGGGATATGCAACATACATCTGGTTTCTCTAGAGAAATGTATCCAAGTCAAACCTCCTCGGGTTCCAGATAAGTGAGAACATTGCTATATCTGAATCTTGAGCTAAACTTGATAACTTACCTTAAATATTTTCCTTTCTCACACCACTTTTAAAACAGATCTTACCAGGTAGACACATGCAGACGCATTTGTGATACCGGGGAGCGTTTAATGTTGGAGCAATTTATTTAGGCATGTGTTTATGTTGCTCAAGTCTGTATATGGACATGTTCAACAAAAAATTTGAGACGTGGTGCAGATATCAGCTCCTGAGATTTTTCTGTGTCACATAAGATCCATCTTCATGATTTTAAAATATTCTTCTATCCCTAACTCTGCATCAGTTGGCTCATACACACGTGGATCAAATGGGTTGGGGTCTGAGAGAGATAGAATCCTTTATATTTATGTGACTTAATTTTTTAATATATTTTTCCTTGTATATTATATACTTTTCTCTTCCATCTCTCTGTGCTCTCATTGCGCATTTTCTTTCATTTCCTTGATTCTGAGAATTTTTGTATGGAGATGAATATTTTCCATTTTTATGAATATTTTCAATTTTTTTATTCGGTAAGATTTACACCATTCTCACAAAAAAGCTCTAGTTCAAATCTATTCATTTCTATTCACATAGCTGAGCATGTCATTCATGTAAGATTCAAATGCAGCTCGTAAGAAGTTTGCATGTATACCAGGGAAGGGAATGGTTTCTTTTAGGTGGCCTCTTTAGTTTGGAATAGATTCCTCATTTTAGTACTGAGAGTCATTTTAACATGTGAGTTTTGTTGTGTCACTAGAGGTGATCCAAAACAAAGGAGTCTGACCTGAGAAAAATTTGTAAACTATTATCTTGGAACAAGTTGGCCTGAAAACTTTTTTTCTGCTTTTCCTACTTACATTCAGGAGGTGCAACAATCCCACTCTCCTGTCTTGCGGTGTAGGCAGAATCACTGTGGCTTGTCTCAGCCCTTCTAGGAGATGGCTTTGCAGCTGGGAATTGAGTAGCTCCACCTGAGGCTCTGTGGGGTGCCAGCATCCCTGCTCTGACATAGCGAGCCAAGACCTGCTCAGAGCCAGAGCTTGCAGGCTTCTCACCTTTTGGAGTCGTTGGGTCTCCAGACTCACAGTGTGCTGTCTGGCATCCTTCTCTCAGTCCTGCAGACCAGGGCTGGCTGCCAGAGTCACTCACACTGTGGCTACCTTGCCTACAAGCAAAAGTCCCAGCTGCCAAAAGCCTATGGCAGATCTGGATGTCTGGGCTGGCCCAGCATCACAGACCCAGAGAAAGGGGCCCTGGTTTTGCTTATCCTGCCCAGAATCCAGGCAGGGTTGTGCTTATTTAATTTGGTGAAAACTTGAATGAATAAGAGATTTTTCAAACTAAAACTTTGCAGGAGTAGAAACAAAAGATTTTCCCATGAAGTATAGTTTTGTCAGGAAAATTCCTTGCCATGTTTCCTATGACTAGGGTAGCCTCTAGAGCAAGAAAGATGCTTCTTGTCAAAGAATGCACATAGAATCTAAGGTATGAAGGAATGAGCCCTCCTCACTGGTGTTTTCTATTAGCCACTACAGCAGTCTCTACTACCTTTCTCACCTCCTGCAGGTTTTTGAAAGATAAACTAATCCCATCATGATGGAGCCTGACCAGTCCAGACCAGATGCCCCTGAGAGCAAGGAGTTGCTCTAAAGACTCCTTCTGATCCTCAAAAATTTGTAATGAAAACCTTTTGTAATTGTGCTGATCTTCAAAGAAGCGATGTGAAAATTCATGATGGGGATGTCAAGTCACAAGAGTCAATATTTAAAAAAAATATATCATTTGCCAGGACTGCCAGCTGCTGGCCAGACCCTGAATTAGCTGCCTTCCTCAAACAGAGATGTCCCCCATCTGCTGAATAAAATGCTCCTTTTGTGCACGTTTTCACAGCTGAGGTTTGAACCAAGAGCCTTGTGGTCTGCAGACAGCAGCTCCACAAAGACAGCCAAAAAGTTTCTTGCTCTGGACTAGACAGGCAGGAAACTAAAGCCTTTCTCAGCTGGAAGCATTCTTTGCCTATCTCACAACATCCCTTCCAATCATAAAAAAATCTTTGAAGGAGAACATCTCCCTGCAATCCTTCACAGAGTGAATCCACTCAGGCAAGGCATATCTTGGGGAAGGAGCCAGATTTGCTTGGTGGTCCTGGCTTTTGGCATCCACTATGACTCAGTAGGGAAGAGAGAATAAATAAAATACTATTAAGAGGTACAACAATGTTACCAAATGAGATTGTGCCTTTCCCAATTAGAGTTGTTTTTTCTATCTCCATATGTTGCATATTACAGAGCCCTTTTGTTGGTAAACATATCCATGGCTCCCTGCAGGGGTGCCAGGGCCACTCACCAGCAACTTGGAGACTGAAATTGTGCATGACGTCTGATATGCCATGCAAAGATGGTCTTGTTTCCATGTGTGCTCTGCTAAAACATAGAAAGGCTCTGAGAAGCTGGAAGCTGCTGGCAGTTGGCACAAGGCTTCTTCCATAGGTACCTCTCCTTAAGAAAAAGAAGGAAGGTTGGGAACAGTATTAGCGATTCTTGTTTCTTTGTACAGTAGATCCACACTAATAATAAAGCAACTAAAACACTTCCAAAGGTCCTTGAGAAGCTCTGAGCCCTTACCAAGGACTATGGCAACAGTATATTTATGAGTCAGGCAATGTCATCACAGTTTGTAGCTGAGATATGAAGAAGCAAAGTGAATTTTCCCAGCACTTAAATACATGAGCTGGTAACAGGGACTTAACAACCCACTGTGCATCAGCCAAGCTGTGTCTGTGTTTCTGCTTTCAGCCCACAGCAGATCCATCTAAACTATCTTCCTCTGTGGACCAAGTAGAGTTGTTACCTAGTCTTTAGTGGCAGACTTAGAGGTTATAAACACATGTACAGACAGTTACTGGGGCTTAGTTGTTCCATGATTATCTGCATATGATGGTAACTCACTTTTGTGCTAAGCTTTGAAATCACCTGGCACATTGATGGTAGACCATGCAATAAAATTCCCAAATCCTGGTCCTTGGAGCTGTGCTTTAAGCACTGACCTGTAAGTTCACTTAATGCTGCAGCAAACCAGGCACACCTTTGTAACAAAGCTTGAGCATGAATCACAGGAGACTGAATTTTCAAGTGTAGGTACAGTGTGGCTTTGAAATAGGATCTGTTTCTGACTCCAGCTGTTATTTCATTAGCCTTTCCTGGCTGACTGAGTAAAAGCTGATGGGCATCAGAAAATTTCTTTGTTGTCCATTTCTCCATTAATTTCAATGAATGTGTGTGGTTCAAGAGTGATGTAAATCATCATCGCCACCTCACTCTATTTATCTGTTTCTTCAGCAGGCTCTCATGGTAACCAACAACTACTGTATTTAAGTATGCACTGTGCCACACCTACTCGGTACAGCGCTTTGCAATGGAATAGCGCGAAAGAACAAAAGAAAGACAGGAAAAGAGAAGGACAAAAGGAGTGAGAAAGAGATGAAGGTAAAAAAAAAGGTAAGACAGAACCTCATGCCCTTTATCAGAAGAAGGGAAAGATTAGATTTGTTTCTGGAGTGGCTATGAATACCAGATCAGCTAGCTGCAGTTTAGGAGGTCTTTCTATATAGTCTGCTCAGTCCCAGTTATTTTAATTCTGTGTTGCCAGCTGGCCTCTGCAAAAATCTATTCAGGGTTCCATTCTAAACAGTAATGTTTGGGAAAAGCACAATCTAAACCAGACAGATCTGTATGTGTTTAGGTTTTGCTTTCTTTCCACTTTTAAATATTAAAAATTGACTCCAGCTGTGGGGTAAAGTAACGCCCAACCTATAAAGACACTGACAAATAAATCACAATGCTATTTGCTGTACATTTTCTGAGGTCTAAACACCAGCTCTTGAAAGGAATTTTCCATGATTACATCTTGGGAAGATATCTTCAATACCAACAACTCATTTGACTTTTATACTTCTTAAAAGTCATCACATTCCAGCAGGGCCAGACCTTGCCATTATTTCTCTGGCACATATCTCAGGAGTTAACTGAGCTATCTGATGTTACTTAGGACATGTGCAAAGCTTCATTCTCCCTATCTATCATGCTGTTAAGCTGAACAGTTACCCTGTGTTTACAAGACTAAATCACTGATCGACTGGTCAGTCCCCTCAGCTGATCAATTTTGTTTGAGTCCACTTCTTTGCTGTGTCAAGTTTAGGCAGCCTTGCCTGAAGCTAAAGCTTTTACTACTGTTCATCTCAAAATCACTGGGCAGCAGAAGGTTTCCCACTCCATTGGGATGCAGCCCAGAGAAATCAAGTTTAGCTCCTGAATACTGATCCAGCTTACCCTGGCTCATTTTGTGGCCCGCAGGAAAATTACTCCTGCCTGTCCTACATTTCCTCCTCAAAAAAAGTATAAATATTTAGTGTTAGAGAAAGGAAGAAGATGGAAATTCCAACCTAAAGGCATCGCACATCTTTTTTTCAGGAAGCAGCCATTAATCCACAAAGTTCCATTAATCTACACAGCCTGGGTAATAATCTAGAAATAGCTCTGATGTTGATATCATATTTTTAAATTTATAAATTACCTTACAGTTGAAAAAAGCTGACTCTGAACCAAAACACTTGAACTATCCTATTTCAATTTTAAATGTATTTACAAAACATTAAAAAAGAAAGTTTCTGGCCCTTGCCCTGTTCCTGCCAGAAGTTGCAATGTAAACTTTTTTGTGGGGAAAAATAATTAAAGTAAAAATTCCTGACCAGTTCTGCTCTGCATGGCATTTCACTGGTGCTTACTCCAGATCTACAAGTTGGTCTCCCCTTGAGAGCCAGGCTGTGGAATGCCTGCCCTCAACAGGGAAGGGATTTAAGAGGTTCCTGCTGTTCTCTGCCTCCAGCTACACTACTGCTGCCTCTGTGGCACTGGCTCAGTGGTTTGTGTAGTGTTGTACTGAACCATATCAGCAAAAAATAAAAAGAAAAGTCTCTGCTAAAGTAAGTTTTTGTTTCTACTGGATCAGTTCCCTGATCCAGCCAAAGTTTTACGTTGTCCTAATGAGAGGAATGGGAAAAAGAATGCTGATGGAGATACTTGGAGCCTCCTGCACATCTGCCTGGTCACTGGAGGAACTCTAAAGTGCAACTTCACTTTTAAAAAATGCAATTGGGTCCACAAACAAGTTGGTTTTGTCCCAACACCTTTACTATCCCTGTTCAAACACCCACACATAGATTCACTCATGAGCAGTGTCAGACCATTCTTCAGAGCATCACTCTCCCCACGTTCAGCTGAATCTTTTTGTTGAGAGTGGCTCCTAACCCTCAGGAGAAGTGCACTCAAGATCTCTTCTTCATCTGGAAATTCAAAAAGGAGAAACAAGGACATGTTCTTAAACTGAACAGAAACTACTACATAAGAATAAGGTAGCTATGAGAAAGACTTAAAGGGCCCAATGCTGTTGCCAACAGCAAGAGCTGCAAAAATATCCAGCTAACTCAAAAAGTTTTCAGTGAATGCAGCTGATGTAAAAGGTGAAGAAATCCTATCAAAAAGACTGAAAAATATGAAGTTTTAAAAGGCTGCACAGTATAATTAATAGTAATAAGGGAATAGTGTGTTAGAACAAAGCAGGGAAGATGTATATGAAGTTTATGGTAGTGGGTTTGATGTTTCATGCAGGACAGTTTAATAAAACTTGGAGACACAAAGAATTATCAAAAGCAATCTCTAACCAGAAGCAATTGACTACAAGTTGTGGCAATATCACAGAGCTAGGAGAGGAAAAATATCTGCCTTTAAAAGGGGTGAGAGGTGGAGAAAGGGTCTGGAAATTTAAAATTTAGAGAGCTTTGCAGTGATTTAAAGTTATTCAAATAAATGCATGTATTTAAGAGCTCCTAGATGGGAAAAAATACGATAAGAAACAGGAACATGGAATTGCCAAGAACCGATCATGTTAAGATAATGTATTTTCCCTCTTTGAAAAGAAATGGACATCATAGAAAGGGGGAAGTAGATGTGATATATCTCAACTTTAGTAAGATTTCTGACATTTTTCTGATGTTCTCATGCAGAAACTCAGTCTGGTCTAGCTGAAACTACTATGAGAAGGATGCACAAATACTTTGAAAATGTAATTAAAAAGATACTCAGAAAGCACTTCCCAAGAATTTCCTGACAAACAGGAATAGTTGCATGGATGAGAAATCGTAGAAATCTGTAGGCTTGGTACTGTCCTGCATTTTCATGAATTACTTGAATGATGGAAGGCTAAACACGCTTGTGAAATTCACACATGACCACCACATTGGCAGGTTTTTTGGGAGCCAGGAGAGGAATTTAAAATGATCTTGATAAATTTAAGAAATGGTCTGAAAGCAATTAGGTGAAATTCAAGAAAGGCAAGTACAAAGTCCTAGCTGTGGGATGGGAAAAATTGATCACACAAAGACAAAATAAATGCAGGAATGTCTCTTTCTAAAAATAAGGCAACTTTCGAAGTAGAAGGGACTCAAAATTGCAGTCCAATTTTTGTGAATCCTGTGGGCAATGAGAGTGTCAGGTAATAAATGGGCACTCCTCTAAGACTTTTCACCTACATGAAAGATCACAGAAGTTCTCACATTTCCATTTCCTAAAAGATGAGGAAGGGGCAATAGGCTGGCTTTGCTCTCCCCTGATGGTGAGACTCTACTGCACTACTGCTATAAGTTAAGGTGTATTTGGAAACCCCAGGAGGAAAGAATGAGGGAATATATATGCCTTTTGTTTTCTTCATAAATATCAGTACACCAATATCATGATCTTCTCTATTTTCCTGGCTGATAATATCCTGCCTGCATGGAGTTAAATCAAAGCAGGCTGTCAGTGAAAAGCTAGCAGGAAATGAAACAATGTAGGGCCATAAGTAAGTATAAATATATAAGGTCCCATCATGGTGAACACCAAGACTTCATGAGAAAGTAATGGAAATTAGTCCAGGAAAAAATGGCCCTTTCTATGACTCTGAGTGTGCACAAGGTTTGTCGCTGGAGGGAGATTTTGTTTCCTGGTGGGGAGGCACAATGACCACCACAAGAAATGTTTGTCGAATGCCAGCTTTGCAAAGGGTTATTCTGCCCCCATCCCAGCACGAGATCAAAAGGAGAGCAACAGGCCAGGAGGATGCTGGTGTAGAAGGCAATGTGAGCAGGGACATCTGGAAAGAGCTCCTGCAGGACAGGCACTGTCCAGGGAGGGAAAGGGGCTGCCTGTCCTCTGCCTGTGCAGCAAGGAGGCAGGAACTTCTGCTTTCACTCACATTCGCTGCTCTGCAGCCCTGCATGGATGAAGAGATGAAGCTTCGTTTTAGTGGTGTTAATAATCTTGACTCCCTCAGGCCTATTTACACATCCTTACACAGAGCAAGGCAAACAGCTTTTAGAGCGACATGAGGGTGGCACAGAAGGCTTTCTCTGCAGAGCAGGATGTGCTGCCTACACCTTCCTCCGCTCTCGGTGGAGTGGGAGTCCTCTGCCTCCCCTGCTTTTTGTGGTGGGGCTCTGCATCTGTTACAGTTTAAAAAAAAACCCAAAACATTTTAGTGGATATAAAGGGCATAGGCATTTCAGAGACCTTGGGAGTTAAGTGGGTGTAGGAGACAGCGTGTATGTCCTACACAAACCGGCTGAAGACCATGCAGAAAGAGAGAAAGGGAGAGACAGCGTAGTGCTGGAAAAACTGAGCAAGTGACAAATGTTCTCCCTCTTAGTAAAGGAGCAAGTAACAAAAGAAAATAAATACAAATTCACTGTTCTAACTCAGAGACAGCTCTTGTTGTCTTCAGCGTGCACGCTTGTTCCTGGGCACTGCAGCCTCCAGAATTACGCAGTTTTAATGATGTCTCTGCAGCACACACACTAATTTTGAGAAAATCAGTGGTTTTATACAGCAGGACGGCTGGGTTGCTACTGTCTTCTTTGCAAACTATAAGAAATTGGTGGTGATTCTGCAAACAAGCTAAAGATCTCAATATTAATATGCTGCTTAGAGCCACTCAGCAATTAACACCCACCCTTCCACGGACGGCAGCTGATTATAATAAAAGCTTCCATCAAAACCTCAAAGAATCACAGTATTAAATGCAACTACTCTGGAACAAATGGCACATTTTTTCCTTGTCATTATGCTGTAATGGCAAAATAGAGACATTATTTTACCTCCTATTAATTTCTCTGGGTTTGATTACATTATTAGTCCCGCAAAGGCTATCAAATGCCCCCAGAGACAACCAGGTTTATGACAACATAACTGGCTGATATAATGAATTGTGACTGTGTGGTGAGAAATGACAGTGTTAAACCAGTATTTGCTGTCTGAAGAGAGACACTATTTGCAGAGGAAACTCCTGTGCAGTGGTGTTTAAATCTAATTCAAGCACTTAAGATTTTGTGTATGGGTGATTTTCACTGTGTGTATTTACCTTCTCTACAGCTGAAAAAAGAACATTGCTGTCAGCTCTGAAGTATCAAAGTGCCTTTGGAGAGAAAAACTTCACCTGAGGCTGTCAGACTCCCATGGCCCTGCACAGCAGAATGGCAGGTAATGGGGACACCTGCACCTAGAGTTGGGCTTTCCTTGCTACCAGTAAACATTGCAGGGGGGAGCTGAGGACATTGAGCAAGGACTACAAGGCTCTAGCAATGCTTGTAGCCTGGCAAAGAGACATTGAATTCATATGACATATAAAGGGAATACATTTTACTTGCAGTTGTGGGATGGACAGCATTGAAATGCAAACACCAGCCTTTCCTCTTATAGCATCCTTTTCTATGTCCAGGTTTTCTGTGTTTCTACCATAAACACAACTATATTGCCTCTCCTAGCTGCAAAATGTGAGAAATCCTAGGGTAGGAGTCAAGCGCTATCAAATGCTGTGGGATTCAGGTTTCTTAAATTCTTCAGCTGAGATCATGGTTGTATTCCAAGACCATGATGTCTCTAGAGGTACGGGACTTCAGGCTGCGATGCTTTTGCTTGCCAACTCTAAAGGAAAAGGGAAGGATAAATGAATCTCTTATGTGCTGAGAATGTGTTCAGCGATCCACCTAGCTTGGAAGGAGCTTATGAAAAGGCTCAGTTCTACATTACTGTGCCATTTTTCTGACAGAAAATGTTGGCTTCCTATCAATTAGCTAGGAGAGAGAAAAATGTCCTAAACTGGGATCTTAACTCTAGATTCTCCTCTTTCTGTTGAGGAGTAAGAATTACAACAGCTTTAGTTTATTTATTCAGGTGTAAATCAGTTGCCGTCAGTAAAATTTTATGTAAGGAAAAATATCATGAGTGAAACCAAACAGATCAAATAATCCTTTGGTCTCCCTGTGGACAGGGTGAGGTCAGCGCTTGCTTTAGCCCTTGCTCCATACCAACTGCAAAGTATTATTATTGTTATTGCCATAATATTTTTTTTCCTCCTGCAAAATGCTCCCAACATGGCAAGATATTGAGTACACTTAAGTAATTTTCAGTGTTCCTTCTGTACTCCCCTGTCTCTGCATCTCTGTCCCTCACTGCACTGTCCTGAGATGACTTTTTGTCAAGTGTAAATGTTAAATTGTATGTGAAGCTGAGATTTTGTGATTTTGAAGTATCTGATTTTGCTTGTAGGAAATCATTAAGCACCACTGGTCAGCTAAAGAGCCAGTGGAATGTCAGTATTTGTTGGTGTACACCTTATAAATCATAAAGTAATTCAGAGCTGTGAGACTCCCTAAGTACCTACACTACACAGGTGAATGTTGCTGCTGAGATTCCTGCTCTCCTTTGCTCTGCTCACCCTTGGAGGTACTTAGTGCAGCTTTCCACTCCTCTGCATGGACAGATATCCTATTCAAGATCCAGCTGTGTTGACGGAAAAGATGCTTGTGGCAGCTGTCCTCATTCCTCATCCCTGTGGTTTGCTCTTGGGGATGCAGGTGGAAGTGTTTTTAGCCTAACTCCAGTACTGCCTCAGGCCAGCAGCTTTAACTGTCTTAAATCACATAGGATGATTTGGACTTGTCTGTTTGGAAGGACAGCGGTGCTTACATCCCTTTTGCTTCTAATAGAGGGGAGGACAGCAATCACAACTGCACCCAGAAAGGCAGGCTGCAACCTTGAATCTGAACAAGTGCACTGGCTTAAATGGAATCCATTTAAAGCTGCCAAAATTAAGCTGATGCATGCTCTGCACACGCAAAACAGATGCGAAGTCTCACCTGGGCTTGTTACAGTTGCATTACATTGGATTTGAAGCACATGAGAAAAGAGCTTGCACCTTCCTGAAACTGGCATCTTTGGACACTTCTGCAACACTGGCAACTGAGCCCAACATGAATGTTGTTTGTTGGCCTTGAAACTGGAAAGAGATATCAGTGAGATGGTTTTCACTGGGAAATTACATCATGTTAGAACATGTTGCTTGAGACTCCCAGTGACTATCACCACAGTGTAATTTCCCATTATAAACAAGGCCTGTGACACAGCTGCTGGGAGGCCAACCATCCTCCGACTGGGCTGATCCTGCTCCCATCTAAGCTCCTCGAGCAGTGGGTGACTCAGCTGCACGCCACAGGTGCTGCAGCTGAGGCAGGACTGAGCCCCAGCTCTCACCATCATTCCAGTGGCATGGTGCAGGCGTGCTCTGCTTGCTGGCTAAAAGTGCCAACAAGCTTTTTGTTTCTTTGTTTTGGTTTTGATTTTAACAGCCTTCAGAGAAAGAGGTCATGCCTTTTTCTCAACAGTCTCAAAACAAGAAAAATCCCCCCTTTTCTAAAAACTTTGCCTATGAAACCTTTAGTAACTTTAAAGTTTTTATCTATGGTTATTCTCCACTGGATAAATTGGAAGCATAAACTGTGGGTAACAAGTTTAGGTCTTGTAGGGCTACAATACTTGAGCCATCCCTTGTGGAGCTTTCTCCACTTAATTTAAAATCACCTCCCTTTCAATTCTCTTGTGGTGTGTATCACACACAATTTTACTGAGAAGCAGCTCACAACAAACCACTTCAAAGACAATGCTACATTTGCAAAGGAAGGAATTTCTCTCTGACAGTTCAGCAGCATCAGCATGTGCTGGAAAATAAGCATGCATCACAAGACAGTATGCTACACATGGGGAATCCTAAACAAAAAACTGCTTATAATGGGACTGCATGCAGAGAGCTAACATGATTCTGAAGCAGCTGCTTTCAGTGCCTTGGAGCATTGAATCAAACTGCTCAGAGCAAAGAGAATTTGCTCTTGATCTCCATGTGAAAATCATTATTAGGGGAATGAATTATCATTTTGTCATGTTTGTACAGTGTAGTCTTAGTCGGTGCTACCAGAATGCAAATTTTTTACAATAGACATCAAATTCCTTCTTCTTTCTTGAAAATATGGGGATTAGAGGAATCTGTATTCACAACTTCAGACACCATAAAACTGAGCAACTGTCACTTAACTAATTTATTGCAAAAGCTTGATACTTGCAACATGCTATTTAAAACCACTGACACAGGGAACATTTGCAAGCCACACCTGAGGCTGATGGGTGACCTACAAAAGCTAACATGCCTTGCAAATATGTTTTAGTTTGGCATTTTTCAAATTAAATATTTGCTTTTATTTGCTTTTCTTCATAATTTTTTTGTCTTTTCTGTGGGAAGATGTTCTTTCCTGGACAATTTTTAGGTATTCATTTGGAAACCTGAGACTGAGTTCTGCTTTTTATTAGGCTTCATTTTAAAAATAAACAAAAAAAAGCATAACTGCAAAAAGAAAAAAAATCCATTTTATAAGCAGTGTTACCCGTGCTGTGACTGCTAATGGTAGGAAATTTACATTCTGTAAGACAAGTTAGACAAAAATAGCTCAAGGTCGTTTTAGACCACTTAGACCTGAGTGTCTGTGCAGCACTACAAACCCAGTCAGAGCCCAGCCCAGCAGCCTGCTGCCCCCAATCCCCACCCCCTGCACTGTACGGCTCTGCAGCACTCCAGGCAGCTGCCTCAGCAGGCCGTAGCAGAAGCTGTCATGCAGCAATCCCAGCTGAAAGACAGGGTATTCCAAATCCCTTGTCCCTCTTACCACCCGGGACGTATGAGCATATTTGGTCTGGGAACAGCTTGTGACACTGGAGTGGTGCCTGGCTGTCCATTGGGATTTCTCATCTCCCAGGTTAACCCTGCAAGCCTGTTAGCTGGCAACTAGAATTTTTACTTCTTCTTCTTCTTTTTAGTAGTCTTCATCTCCACTTGAATTTTCAAAATTAGCAATCTCAGGAGTTCTACAGGCTAAATAAATGCCATCTCACAAGTCAGGCTTAAGGGCCTGATCCCTACTTTGCCATTTCCATATCCCAAGACAGAGAGGAAAAAGGAGGATGTCCACAACAAAAGGATGTACACACACACACACATACACACATATATATATATAAATGAGATATATATGTATATATAAAGAATATATAATGAAGGATAATGTAAAAATAGAAAAGACAAGGGGAGGAGACAAGATTTTACAGAGATGGCAAACAGAGCTTTCATCTAAAGTTAAGGAAAACCTCTTATATCCTTCAAACTCCAAAATACAATTTCTCACAGAGAATTAAAATCACCCTCTAGGAAAAAGGGAAAAAATAAAACCTCCTCAAAATGTCAAAGACCTAAATTCCCCCCAGCTTACAGTTTCTGTGCGGATTTGAGCTATTTATAAAGCCAATCTCCACGGTTCCTGTCATACGTTTCTGTTACACACGTCCTGAGCTAGCTAACTAGTGGATACAAACCTGATCAGTATAACCATGGCAATAAGTGAAGATATTTGTGCACACTCCAAGCTGTGCTTATTAAAATAACAGGAATTGCTGCATTTGATTTATAAAGAGATGAGTAGGTTTCTACATGAAACTCTACTAATAGTTGAAAAAGCCTGTTCTGCTATGGACTGAAAATGGTCTCTCCCCACCCACACATGCATCTGGGATTTGATCACCAGCCTTTAGGAGAAACCCACAAAATCTATTCCACTTAGCAGAGTATATTACACAAGCAAAGGAAAACCTCGCAGGCTCGAGATTTGGGTGGAATCCATTTATTCCACATGTGCAAAGACTGGATGAGGAACTGGAGGATCCGCAGCAACTGAACTGAAACCTCTCCATGTGTTACACGCATAAGCCACTCTTGATTGAAATACTGTAAATCTTTTCCTTACATAATATGTTTCCTTGTCTGGTATAGCTTGATTTCAATTTATACTGTTCCTTTTTTTCTTTCCATCATATTCAAAACGATCATAAACAGTCTGTAAACTCTGTATTGCAAATGGCTTTCTAATATTAAAAAAGGTATTTTCAAAAGAAAGATCAGTTCCTCGTGTCTACATTGAAAAAGGGACATTGTCATGCAGTCTGAAGTAAAAAAAATTCTATTAATCTTAAAATTATTATGATACGGTAAAAATTATAATAAATATAGGAAGAAATGTTCTGCAGCCTCTAAATAGAGAACAAAATTTGTGCCAAGAAAATAAATACTTACCTCAAAGGAAGTTAAAACTTATGAAGCATCCCTGATGGAGATATTTTCTATATGTATTATTTTTAAGAACTTGAATACATATTCTAACAAATTTGTCTATGTGTAAAAAAACCCCCCAAATCACAGGCAAAATATGTATTTTTTCCATTAATGAAGTCAGCTTCCTCTTCAATTAAGTACTTACAATCCATCATTTGCCTGAAGAAAATATAACACCTCCCCCAAGAGATAACCCTGCAAAATCCTGTTTACTTACACGGTGATAGTATTCCTCACCAAAGCAAACATCTGCACTTCTGCAGCAAATGCTTCAGGGATCTCTACTTGCTTTTTCAGGAAACATCTGTGTCAATACACCTCATTGAAGATGTTCTCCGTGAAAGAATTCTATCACCATGTTCTTGATTTATTATTATTTACTGTTGTGCTGCCCAAATAATCCCAAAATTTTATCCCCATCTCTGAAGATCTATATGGCCTTTGCTTGCTTGAATGGCTTTACAAGGATGAAAGCAGCATTTCCGAAACACTAGAGTATTGTTGTAGTTATAGCAAAAAAGCATGGGACTTTGATCTTTGGCGTTTATAAAAGCTACTTTATAATCAGAATATCTTATCTGTTCTTAGAAGGCAAAATGGTACATTTATGAAAACAGAACTTCTAAGGAAGTAAAACTATTGAATCTTAATTTAAAACGCAAAGGCATAAAAAGATTTTGTCCTTTGTAATGTGAAGAAAGCTTGTTTCCAATTCTCCAAATATTTTAACAAGGAATATTGTGTATATACAAGCTTTGCAATATCAATTGACTGGTTATTAAACATATTTGAGCTCTTCCCCTGCTCCCAGCACACACACAGAGACATATGTGATATTCATGTTAACAATTTATTTCTTGGAGGGAAGAAAAGTAGTGTGTTCTCAGTCCAGTTATCCTGTAGGTTGCCTCAGGTTATTTTAGTTTTTATATTTAATATTGCAGGGATTTTATGGATTTACCAAAATACCATAATTTTTATTTTTAAATCACTATTTTTTTAAAAACAGATTCAATCCAGATCAAACCTTATCGTACTCTGTTTCAGTTCACTGCCATCCTATGTAAGTGTTGTCAAGGCTGTAATACATAAAGTATCTGGCTTCAGGGCTGGTTTCACTGTAGTTTTGGAATACAGATTTTATAATATGCAGTTTCCTTCTTCTGAAGTCAGTGGGCTATTCAGTGGAATAAGGTTTCTGAGGCACAGGTCAGATCTTCAAAGACAAAGACATAGACACCCAAATCCTGTTTAAGGATATTCAACTGATTTGAAACAAGGTGCCTGCCTTATCCCCTTCAAAAGAGGGGAGATTTCCTAAACCACAGACAGAGCCAGGTTAAAAAGGCACTTGGGTACTCCATAGACAATCTCTTGACTACTTGTCCCCTACCCTTACTGCCAGGCCACTATCATGAGACATAGGCAGGACATGCCCTTCTTTTGAGACTCAATTGATTTAAACAGAACCATCCTCAGACTGATCTACCTCATGCCATGGATTAGACCAAAAGACCTGATGGATTTTTTTGCCCTTGGATTCCTTGAGTTTCAGCAGTGTTACTGCATACACACGTGCAGTGAGCTTGCTGCACAGATTGTCTGCATATACATGCCTCTGGTGTGGACATCTGATGCTCCTGGGATATACCAGACTGCCTGAGCAGGAGCAAAGCAGCTGGATAACATGCAGGTAACGGTGTTGATAGTGTCCAGAAGCACTCTGCTTTTCGTGTCTTCTCTATGAACATGCGACCTCTGAAGTTGCCTCAAAGCATCACATCTGCTGTGTTGGTGCGTGGTGACAACAGCACGTGCCTCCAGCAGGATCACCTGCTGCAGCACAGTAGTCAGGGCTGTGAAGTCTGGAGGGGTGCCAGTGCACTTGGAGCTATTGTACTGGACCTTCAACCAAAGCTGCTGTACACCCAGGAAGTCAGCCAAACACATCAAAATTCTGCAAACTAAATTAAAACTCCAAGACAGAAAAAGAGGACATGCACCGGAAAACTCAGATGTATGGCTTTTTGACTCACAGCTCCAAAGAAATGAGACCTTGCTTGGTTGTCCTGTGGAGTGACTATCTTATTTGGACTTGTGTGTTCTGACAGATTACCTTTATGTGATTTCCCAGGATGTGTGTGGACAATGGCAGATTTAGGTCAAAACTTACAGTAGTAGAATAATGGCTTCAGCTCTGTACATGTTCATTAAGAAAAACAGTTTTGAAGGGGCCTTGTTGCTTTAGCTGTTTTAAAAGGTGTACATGACTGGAGGAAGAAGAAAATGTACAGTGTGTGTACATGTGAACAGAATTTAAATCACCAAGACTTCAGCATGTGGATTGGCATGTTTGATTGTATTTCATGGCCTGCCATAAGACAGGTAATAAAAAGCAAGGAAGAAGCCTTGCTGCAGGTTCTCAAAGGTTGGCCCTTATTCTGAAGAGCTGTGTCACTGATTTCAGTAGGAGAAAATACAACCCTCAGATACATAGATTATAGTAGAAAACCTCATTTGAGCAGGTATTAAACTGGGTCATCCAAAGGACAACTTTGACCTTCTGGTGCTTGCCAGAGTGGGAAAGAGTACATCACAGAATAAAAAAAATCACATCACAATTTTCCTGCTAGTCATATTTTTTCCCTAAGTCATCACAAACCACTCTCTGTGCCCACCTGTTTATTGAGTTCTCATGTTTGTTCATAGCCATAGCAGATACTCCTGCAGTATTTTGGGGTTGAGGTGTATATTCTGTAACTACATATAAGAACAACAGGTCTCTGGATCCTCAGCAAGTTCCCCTCTCCCCCTTACCCTGGATTTGAGGAAGATGCAGGTCTTTGGATCCATGCTAGGAAACCCCAGGGAGGTGGAGGTTGGGGACAGGGCCAATACAGGCTTCTCACAGACCTATGGATGAGGAGAAGGGGTAAAGGGAAGGCAGATGGGCATGCCCCAAGGATGGAAGAACTAAGCAGATATTTGAGAAGAACCTCACAGCAATTTCTTCCAGTTAATTCCTGCCATTATTTTTCCCCTGGCAAAGCTGATATGGTCCATCATTTCCATGAGACAGAAAGCATTTTTTTTACTGCTCACTTCTCAGAAGTCTTAGACACTTGCTTTTAATCATATAGTGTATACTGACATCTGGTGGCATTCAGCAACCAAATCTTCATTAAACAAATATATTTCAGTTTTAAGGAGTCGGCATTCTTACTTTCCCTTAGTTGTGTGCAGAAAAGAATTCCTCTCAGACCACTTCGGACTGGGGATTAGTCTAACACACATGTATGGGACTGGCATGATCCTGGAACTCTTATGAGACACGTACATGGGCACTGACCTCCTGATAAGGAAGGGGCTATCAGCCAAGGGATGTGGCCATGTTAAAACACAGTGGTTCCAGTAAAAAATGGAGCAAGTGACATCTTATCATTCCCTCTTCTGAACACAGAGAATTAATGCACTAAATAGGAACGACGCAAAACTACCATGGGTTTTAGCAGCAACAGAGCTACTGTAAAATCTTAGGTAGTAACCCTTCTCTTGTAATTTAATTTATCTTTATTTCAAATTGGAGAAAAAGAAGCAAAATAGCATGCATGAATGGCCAGTGAAATGTATGAAAACCTTGTTTCATGGTAAGTAATAAGTAGCATGGAATCAGCTGTCATGGTTAAAAGATACCCATGATGTAGCTGTTCCATTAAAATTCGGATTAAAATCATGTTTAAATTTCATTTCCTCCAGTCCTTATCCTGCTTTTGATTAGTTTTAAGAGCAGTTGATGGTCTTGTGATTTGAAGATTTTTCATTTTAAATTTTGTGTACATGGTCTGGAATTTTATGTGAAACTGTGGGTTTGATCTTTGACCTCTGTTTACTACAGACCTGATTTGCCACTAATTTGATAGCAAGCCATAAGGGCCTACTGTAAACAAGGCGCTCACTTTACATAGCTATGTTTGGCTCTGAAATGAAGAAGAATGTATGGAATATACTTTGCGTACTGTAGCCTCCTAAAGAAATAATAAAAACCACATCACTGCTTAGCTCTCCAGGTAACATTTACATTTGGAGAAAATAAGTTGCATGCCTAATAGAGAGAGAAAATGCAGTTCTTATCCATCTTGGGTTTGTTTGCTTAAAATTATTCTTTAAAGTATTTGAAAGCTAGGCTGCCTCTTTTGAAGTCAGCGGGAACTGACATTGATTTTAAAAGATCAGGATTAAGCCTAAATTGGTAAGGTCTAAAAGTCAAAAATGAAAATGTCCAAAGTCTACAAGTCTCTCACTGATCCATCATCCAGAGAGAAAGGACAAAAGCCTTCTCCAAGGTCTGTAAGGTATGTCTTGATTCCAGGGCTCCTGGTTTTTGTACAGTTGTAGACTGCAAGATGGAAAGCAACTTCCAGTAAGGACTGTAATTGCTAGCATATGAAATAGTATATACTTGCACCATGGTCTTGTAAAGCTGTGGGGGGAAGGGAGATGAAAGCTGTATGTAAAAATCAAGACATGTCTTCCACAAGTTGTCCTTTGCTATCCACTACAGAGTATTCCCTGCCTGCAACCCACCCCAGGCAGATTCCCTGGCTCATGGGCTCAGTCCTTCAGGTACAGCCTTGCACACAGCAACTGACCCAGCAAAAGTCTGCTTGTAGACATTTAACTCAGGAACATGTCTGATCATCCTACTCAAGCTTAGTACTTTTGGCACTAATCTGGCACTCTGAACAGCAGGTGAAAGCAAGGTCTTCAACTCTCTCCTGTACCACTCAGCAGGGACCATCCATTCCAACACTGAACTTCCCATCACCTGGGCTCTATCCTTACAGTGGAATACCTAAGTGCCCTGGACAAAGGGCTGTTTTCCTATAAGGCAGAGAAGGAAACCATTACCTCTTTAATCTTCTGGCTTAGGAAGTCTCGGTAACTGACCAGAGCTCAGTAGTCAAGGATGTGGACTCTTCTCAGCTGAGAGTGGGGTTCATTCACAGTGACGAAGTGTAAGCTCAGAGACGTGATGGGACATGGGCAAGCAAACATGAAAAACCCTTATTTCCTCTTCAGACAGTTCACTGAGTATCTGAAATGAAGGGATCCTGGTGCCAGGTCAAGCTCTCTGTGGATGACTTCAGAAGGATAAAGCAACTAGAGGTAGGAAACTGCATAATGATTCCATTGGTTTATGTGGTCCCAATATCATACAAGCCAGAGTTCAGGGAGACACACGGATCTAGCACTGTCCCAAATCATCTGAACCTGAGGCTGACAAAGCATCCATTGCAATCACCTAATCCTTGTGACCAAATAAAGGAACATCATCTACTGTTAACAGCAACTGTTGCTCGGCCAAAGAATATCAGATAGGAATACAGTATCCAAGTAAGGGAATCCATGCAATTAACACTCAAAATAGTCTGTTGTCTGAGCATCTCCATTGCTCAGAAGTAACCCAATCTGTTAAGAACTTGATGGGTGAATGTAATTTCCCAGGCTGTGTAGCCCCTTCTCTTCTACCCAAAAACGACTGGCAAGAAAATGAGAGAAGTCAAAGACTGCCACTTTGCAAATTACTCAGTTTAACCAACCTTGAGATTTTCCAGCAAACCAACTCACGCAGCATCTACTCCATATTCACAGGTGCTACGTCTTGCTGTGTGCTACTCAAAGGGAGTGAGCTGCTACTCAGAGGAAGGAACAGTCCTGTCTTGATACTGATGTGGGTTAGCCACCACAGCCAGACACAAACCTGTACTTCTGTTGCCTTTGTTCAGGTGATCAGACAGATCCCACAATAGCAAGTCAGGTCACCTTTCTGCAGATACTTTCACTAAGGTATTTTTTGAGCTACCCCAGTCTCCCCACAGTACAACAAGGACAACAACTGAAAATACACACATAGGGAATAGTACATGGTGCTTTCTGCACACATCCCCAGTGATGTAACTCTGACCCTGGTGCCAGATCTCTGGTGTGTTGTTTTGCTAATGTATTGTGGTGCCCACTGAAAACACCTTATATTTCCATGTTTTCAAAGTGGTTATAGCCTATTCTGACAGCCCAGCTGGCAGGGGACAACCTTGATTTGAAGGACCATCAAACGGAACTAGACTTTAAGCAGAAACTTTCTGCCACTGAAAACTGGAAGTAATGTTCTCAGTTAAAACATCCTGCAGATCCTGTCTTCTGCTTCCACTTTATGGGACATTTCTGCAGGATATTTCAAGCATCAGTTCCAAGGACTTAATACCTTTATGCCAAACACCCCAGCATCACTTTCAGCCTGAAAACAGAAATGCACAAGTATAGGGACTTTTGCACATAGTTGTTTTTTCTAATGGAGGGTAGTAACTGAGCAGAAATAGTTTCTAAAATATTCTTTACTTTCTTAATATGGCTGGCTTACAATGTAAAGAAAAGTTAAATTAATCTGAATAATTCAGGGCAGTTATATATGCAAGACAATCAGAGATACTTAATAAATAAAGGATGCCATAAGGGCCCCTGGCATGTTTAGACAGAGTGGGTATGTCTGGACCCAAGTGTGGAATGATGTGTCACTGCTAGATCAACTTCAAAAGCAATTGAACAAGGGCTTCATATAGACAACATTACCGAAAACCCGTTCCGATAGCTTTCTTATGCAAGAGAAAACCACAGTCACATTTGTATTTTAGGCAGCGAACCAACAAGAATGAAGCAAAACAACAGCAACTGTCCTCAAGAGATATTTTGGGCTGCTCCTCTCCTCCCACTCCCCTTACACTCCTTTTCAATCTCCTACCAGTTTGTGCATTTTTGGCAACAGAGAACCATACCGCGAAGGTCACTGGCAGGCTGGTGGAGACTGCTGCGGCATTTGGCTACCAAAGACAATTTCCCCAGCCTGGGGAAGCATTGACATCTTTGCTCCCCATTTTGAGCTGGGGCAGGAGTGACTGGGTGAAGAAGCATGAGGAACATGAGAACTTTCCTCAGCCCAGCAACCTTTGACAATCGTTGCTGCTTTTCCTCTTCACCTCAGGATCTGCTATCCAACAAGTGCAAATTGAGGATGACAAATAAGAACATCAGCCTGGTGGTTCTGCTAAAATGATCTGCCTTGAAGTAGCTGATGTTGACACTTTAATTGTCAGCAGACTTCCAGTTTAGTGCTGGAGTTAGAAGAATGGGTCCGTTCACACTCCCCTCTGAGCTTTTGTTTCAACTCTCTCTAGATGGGGCAAATATCATTGCAGCAATTTACACTCCAGTTCCACTTTAAAGGGTTTTTTTGCAACCATAACCCGGATTGTCTCAAATTTTTTTCTTCAATGTAAACTTGGACTGCAGAGAATAATTACACAACACTGTAAAAATAGTCTGCAGCAATTTACATAGCCGTGAAATATTGGAGCTGTTTTTTTCCAGTGTACCTATGTATACATGGCTGCAGCTAATTCCAGTATTTACAGGGGACTCACCGGAGCTGTGATCACAGAAACTGGTATTTCAAGTTAGGCCACACACATGAACCTTTGTTAAAAGGCAAGGTTTTGTGTTTTGGGGTGTTATATCATCACCTAACTGAAGCACTATTTTGCCATTTCTGCCTTTTCTATATCACCTCCTATCTGGATTCAAATAACATCCTTGTGGCTCAGACATTATTTAGTCAAGTCGGAGAGTGTTAATTTAACTTCAGTTTCTTTCCTGTAATTGTGTGTCCCTTCCATTTTTTGAACAAATTAATCATACTGAGGGGCTGTATCCTCATTTCTCTCTCTGCAGCCAGCTTTGCTGCATTTCTATTAGGGATCATATCTCCTTGCCTGCTGGAAGCCCAGTCCCTAGACTGATATCCTGCATGCTGAGCTGTTCTCTCTTCTCTTGGTCCATATGGTAGGACCACCAGTCCCACTGGAACTAAGCAATCAATGGAAGTTCTTCTTAAGAGTAGGAGAAAACTCTGTTGCAGCAGAGGGCAGAATAACTTTCTGCTGACCCTTGTCTGCTACAGTAATTGTCATGACTTTGGACATTTTCAAGCCCAGCTAACCAATGGGATGAACAAGTTAGTTCTTCCAAGGTACAGTATGAACTCTCTGGATTTCAAGCAGTTGTATTGTCCAGAGCCTGAAGATTCAGTGTCTTAGTATTTCTTTCTATGCTTCTCTAAAATTTTACTTCTGTCTCCCATGTAATTCTGCCAAGCTCCTACCTTGTTAGCTCTACTCTGCCTTTAATGACCTTGTTTAGTTTATGTTTTCCCCAGGAGAACTTAAGCGATAAAATCAACAATATGAGAATGAACGGATAAAGCCACAGATAGGGAAAAAAACCCATTGCCTGAAATATCTGCAAATAAACTGTTCAGGAAATACTTACAAGAGAATAATACAGGACATAAGTTAGAACTTATGCAACTGACTACATGCCTTTGGGAACAACAACTTCTAAGTCTTGCAATCTAGCAGTGAGGAATTAATAACTGAGCATTAGATTTAGGCACTGATTTGAAGGAGTTAAATTCCCAGGCTGCCTTTTCAGAGCAGGGTGGGGCATCGAAGAAGTCAGAGAGAGAAAAAAAAGGCACCTGAATGCCCTGGGAAGGAGTAGGAAAAGCTCTTGTCAAGCTCCCCTTCCTCTCCTATGCTACAGCTATTCCCCAGCTGAGGGTCTCCTGGTGTACACCTGCAGACGCAGCCCTCGGCTGCAGCCTCGGCTGCACCGGCAATCGCAGCCTCTACACCTGCGTGCACAGTAACCCCTGCCAGCAGCCTATCCCACACCAGGAAGTGAGTGCCACGTCCAGATCCTGTTCGCCTTTCCTCACAGCCACCCATCCCCTCTCACTGGTGTGACAGTGCATGGCATGGCCAGTGGCTGGGGCCTGAGGGCAGGGACATGGGCATCATCCCAGTTTCAGAGAGGGCGTCTTGGAATGCATCCTTTGGGGGACCAGGCATCATGAGTGGGCCCCTCTCTGGCCCCTGGTACAGCACACACAAGGTAAGTGCCCACCGTGTAGCACCATAGTGGGGTCCCCTGAAGAGGGCTTGCGGAGAGCGGGACAATAATTTCAGCTTCTCCCCAGCGTCCTGTGAAAAGCACTTGTGTGCTGCTGGCTCTGCTCCCTCTTCACCCTGTTGTTCAGCCTGCAAGGCTCTGGCTTTCCCTTCCAAGCAGTCCTTTCTGATTAGGAACCAGGCAGAGAGCTGTGCTGTTCTGCACTAGAGCATCACTGGTTTTTGTCATTGCTGTATCTGTCACTGTCAGTGCTGACAATGCATTTAGGCAACTGCAAAAGAGAGACTGAAGTGGCCCCTGAAAACTAGCAAGCTGGAGCATCTGCTAACAATAAAAATGAATTGGAGGTTGATTAAACCCTTTACCTTTTCCCTCCTTTTTGCTTCACAAACTAGAAGGCATGGGAGGATACTCAACATTCTTGTTTTTCTCTGCATGAGAGGCAAACAACTTTCTTACAGTGCAAAGTATTGGTATAAATAGTGCATAAAATGACTTGCAATTAGCTGCTCTCCTTCCTCTGTGATCAGCCCAGTTGCAGGTGATAGCCTGAGGAAGGTCCCAAAAACTTTCCCCTCTGGATACTGCATTTGCTACTGCGTGAATATCCATAGAGCAGGAGGCATTTTTCAGCCCCATCTTCTCAGAGGGAAGGAAACCTGTGAATTCCTGTGCTCAGGTACCTGGTGCAGCAGGACTCCTGGCTGATGGTTGATGGCAGTGCTTCCCGGGACGAGAGCTGGGACCTCTTATTGCGAGACAAGAATGTGGAGCCAACAGTTTTACTGTGGGTTTATGAGTTAGGGTCCCAAGGCTGTGAGCTTGCAGAGCTGCCAGAAGAAGGCAATAACAGGGAACTGCCTTGGCATGGGGACACCTGCATGTCAAGGTGGGGTTATTTGCTTGGAAAACCTCCCAGCCCTGCTCCTGTACTCCTCGGGACTATTGCACAAGGATTGCTGGATTTTAAGCATGGTAGTTTTCTGGGAAGACCTTCATAATTTTTTAGAGCTGCTTGGGTGTTTTTGGGCAAGACTGATTTTTGTTCTTTTATTTACTTGGGTTGTAGCTTTGGAGCAGGTGATGGGTAACTATGGGTCCTGTGTTGATGCCAACCTTAATTTTCCCAATACCCCCATTTTCACATTATACACTTTTGGAAGCTTCAGAAACCATTTCCTCTTCCCATTCAGTTATACTTGCTGCGATTCAGTGGATCAGCCCAGTTTCAGGTCTTCACACAGGGCTCTTTCCCTTCCCCTTTTCTTGAGGCCGTTTGATCCTCTTAGTTTGGTTTGAAGAGGAGCTCTTTGTTTTCTGCCTCTATAAGAGACCATAACTGCACTGGCTCTCATCTGCCTGGAAACATTCCAGGAAAGCTGAGGTGAGTTGCTATTGTAGAAGTATTTTTTAGCCCCTTCAACCCCATGAACAATCAGGAAGTGAAAGAGCGAGATCCCCTTTTAAGAGCTCCTAGACCTGAGGGGCTTGGTATGGCTATCAGTCGCAGTTGCCTACTGCCATGTGATTATCAGAGACATCCACACAGGATCAGCAGATCTGATACATTAATTAGGAAAATCCATGGCACTAGAGTGCCCTTAACTGATGTCTGTAAACAAGCAGCTCCCTGGAAAAAGTTAAAATGCCTGTGTCCATGTGGCTATGTAGTATAATGCCCCTCTGTGCTGGCATTACATTTCTTTGTCGTTTTTTTAATGGGGTTTATTCTCCTGCCAGGTCCCTGATCAGGCTAATTGGTGCTAACTGTTGACATAAGGGTAGAAGTGGGAACACGTGGTCGTGGGGAAAAAAGGGTGGAGGTAGGATTTCTCCTCAGTATCAGCGTGGATATAGTTCTGTTGATGGTGCTTGAGGAACCACATCTCTGAAATCAGCAGTGCAGGAGCCTGTGCTCCCACAGCTCACACTATCCCTGTGTATACACTGTATGTTATGGGACATGAATGTGTTTAATGGTGCAGTAAAATCTGATGAAATATATACTTTGTTACCTGAAGTATTTCCTGACAAACTAATATTATTGTAATATTTTTTGTGTCTGCTGAAGTAATGAATGTAAGAGGCCACAACATGTGGACTTTGTCTGCTTAATAGAAACTGTATGTAATTGCCTCAGTGTAATATTTTATTATTTCCCTCAAGACTTCTCAAAGGTTTTTTATTTATTTCCAATATTGTTGTTTATGGACAAAAACAATTTGCAAGATTAATTGAGATTATTACCTACACTATTGATCTTGGTTTGCCTTTGTATCAGAGAAGGAGAAAATAGCTGGGCGAGAATAGTCATTGAGAGCTCAGATGTAATAGAATCACAGAATGTTTTGGGTTGGAAGGGACCTTATAGGCCATCTAGTTCCAACCCCCCTACCATGGGAAGGGACAATTTGCACTAGACCAGGTTGCTCAGAGCCCCATAATACCTCTTCTGTAACTCAGCACTTCATATGTGTGTTGTGTGTAGACACTGTGTGTAGTTGTTTGAGAGCAGAAGCTGAGCCGGAGATAGAAAGATATTTCACTTCTGCTTCTTTTTCCTCCTTTGCCTGGGTCTTAATAAACTCGGAATTATTACTGGCTGCCCAGACACTCACCTCGAAAATTGTTTTATTTTGTGGGTTGTATTAATAAATCATTTCCACTCTGTATTTAGAGGTTGAAAATGTTGACAGTTCTTTCAGACGGATTTGTGGCCTCTTGTCCCATGATAATATATCACAGCCTGCCATGGGCCATACATGCAGGTGGTGAGTGTGTGCTGCCAGGAAACCTGATCCTTTGTGTGGTCTCACCAGTGGGCAGTGGTAGCTGCTAGCAGGTGTGATGAGAAATCCCACAGATTAAGCACATCCTTGCAGAGGTATTTCTATGCTGCCTTCTGTCATATACATGAAATGTAGATTTTGCATGAAGTGCCACAATTAAGATTTTTAGCACATTCTGTTCAAGAAGAAAGTCTACAGTGCTTCCACTCAGCAATCTTTACTAGGGGCTTGATGTCTAGTGCCCCTGAGCCTCAGCATGGTAAGAGCATGATTTGATCCTGTTTTCTTTCAGTGGCAGCACAGTCGCTGCTGGTACTTTTGATGCCATGGGAGTTCCTTCACCTGTGCTATGAGACACCCAGTGCAGGAGGGCAAGGGGGACTGTCTCCATGAAGAGGAAGATTATCTCTCCTTTTGCCTTGGCAGAAGGAGCACCCCAGAAACAGTGAAGTTCTCTTTAGCTGGCACTGCCACCAGAGAAAAGTGTTATCATGGCACATCCTTACAAATGTTCATCAGAATATTTTAAACACTTTAACAATGACATTTCCAAACATGGTTTTCAATTAGGAGAAGCTCTAGAGAAAGTCAAGGTGTCCATGGGAAGTGTCGGTGGGAGTCAAAAGGGCAGCATGGCCACAGCACATGTGGGTTTCAGTCAGGACATCTATCCTGTGCAAGAAGGAAGAGAAAGGCTATTAAAGGTGAAGGCAAACCATCCTGGTTTCTTTTCCACTTCAAGTGTTTTGTAGGGTTTTTTAATGCTATTTTCTCAGTCTCTGTAGTGTACCTCATACTCCAGTCTGCTCTCTGATGCACTGCAGATGTTAGCTGTTTCAGATTAATCGTTAAACCAGTCCCCAAGCATGGGGAGAGACAAACATGTTCTCTCTCAGCTTTTTGCTGCTGTACTCCTCTGTGAAAACTGTGGTGAAAAGTTTTTCCTATTCAATATGACCCCCCCAGTTCCTTATTCTAAACCTGTTCACTGAAAGCAAACAAGGGTATCAAAACAATGACTCCATTTCATCGTGTTGTCCTTTACCTATCAGATTTCAGAGTTCATGCAGTTTCAGTTTCCTTTATCTTATTGCAGAACGTGTATGGGAGAAGATGCATACTGTTTCCTATGTATTAGGGAAATGTATGTTATTTTCAGTCCTTATAAATCAAACTTAAGAAGACGACTTTTTTCGTCCTTTCAGAAACAACTTTTTTGAATCTCTCATAGGGGAATTCAAAAGTCAAAGCTTATATAATGAAGCACAGAATCACAGAATGGGTAAGGTTGGAAGGGACCACTGGAGGTCATGTCATTCAACTTCCCTGCTCAACTCCCCTAGAGCACATTACTCGGGATTGTGTCCAGATGACTTTTGAATATCTCCAGAGATGATGACTCCACAACTTCTCTGGGCAGCTGTTCCAGTGTTCTATCACCCTTACGGTAAAGAAGTTTTTCCTCATGTTCAGATAGAATCTCCTGTGTTCCAGTTTCTGCCCACTGCAGCACAAGCATGAAAAAGCATTGCATGGTCTTCCGGTGTTGTTCTGCTGTTGAGAATCCAGTGGCTTTCCATGGTTAGTCCCCATTTAATTAGTTTCTGCCAGAAAAGAATTTGTGCCTTTGGGTCATAAATGCAGGACTGTCAACTAGGCCAGCTTGCTCCCAAGCTTTCAGGCTCTGCCAGAGCTGTAGGTCTGATGTGCTGGGGGTTGTGTTCTGATTAGCTGCAGTGTGACCAAGAAGCTGGATGAGAAGGCAAAATAGAACACTTGTTAGAAAGGATCACCCACATCTTTTTTTACAACCTCATACTTCCATTCTGCCTTGCTGAATGTCAACTGCCCCTGCAGATGTAAAGATCACATGTCTGGTCCGAAATGAGCATACAGCTTAGATAAACTGCAGCCTCCCAGTTAAAGGAAGGTTAGCTGCTGCATGGTAACTTACTCATTACTCAGAGTTAGGGGATATAAGCATAGGAGAGTGTTACCCCTTGCCTGTCCCCTTGCATGGTACTACAAGCATGTCTGTATCATCATGGCTCTCAAATTCCTTAGGGAAATGTATGGGTTTTTCCATCAACCACTGCAAGTAGAGTGGGAGTAAACCATGGATTTGTTTATACCTCTGAATATAGAGGAGGCTGGACATGGGGCACCAGGCCAGGAACAGATACCCTCGGCGGGAAAGTAGCCCAAAAACTGGAGGCAGTATGCAGCTTTATAAGCCAGCCTGAGGAGTGACCTGCTTATCTGGTTTCCACCAGGTGATTCTGTGCATCCTAAAACAGAATTTCCTAGTGCATGTTGTTGGCAGGCCTCTACTACCCTGCTTGTGTTAATCCTACGAAGCCTGGAAGGAGTCAGGTGCCTCTGGCAGTTTCCCTACTAAGCCCAGCATGGTGCTGGGCAGCAGAAACAGCAAACCAACCCAGCTCCACATTTTGAGCTTGGGGCACACAAACTTAAAGCAAATGCTGATGATAGGAGAGCTCATACTCCATCTATTCTGAACACTCTCATCTCTTCAGCATTGCTGTCAGACTTGCCTGCATGAGTGTTTCCTAGCCTGACAGACAACAGAAGCTGGTGAAGAAAGCCCCTTTATTTAAGCTGATGGCTCAAAATTCATTTTGAAGCAGTCTTAGTGGCTCCTCCTGGACACCTCATCCAGGAATTGGAAACAAATGCTCTCGCAGGGCTGGGGCTGTGCTGAGGATCAGCTATAGCTCGTCTGAGTGTCTGTTCCCTGATTCTCACTGGGCTATTTTCCCCAAATCCCAGGCTGTTTTCAATGCTTCCCTTCCCAACAGCTGCTATGGTACAATGAGTTTTCATTCTTTTTCTGAGGATCTTAAAGAACACGTGTATTTGATTTTTTCCTTTTTTTATTTTTGTTGATGATTGAGGTGACAGTGAGTTAAACAGGAGGTTTGTAATTACACTAATCTGTTTTAAGAGGTTTGAGAATGTTATTAGGAAATTTTTAGGCAATAAGGAACATTACAGTACTTGTAATTTTCAGAAAGTGGGGTGCAGAAAACAAATGCAGAGAAACTTGAGTCATTAGTTACGCATTTCCTACCTGGTACAGAATTTAGTTTTGCTTTGGACTGCTTCAAAATGTTATTTTATTAAAAGACTGGGGCATAGCGCAGGCTATATCTGGTATCCAGCTTTGACACTGACTAGAGGGCTTAAAACATAGGCACTGCACCAGTGATCCAGTGTGACAGATTCAGATTTCATATGGAGCCAGCAGAGCAGAGTGAGTTCTCCTTTTCTCTTAGTCAGCACTGAATAGGAAAAGCTAGGCATGGGATGAATCTGAATCCCTCCAAGGCTGCTTTGCTCTCCCACTCTCCAACTTCTAGACTACTCTCCAAGCAATGGACTTTAAATTAAATTGGTTGTGGCTACTGTATTGCTTTTGGTGTCTCACAGCCTTCTCTGTGACTTGCAAGGTGATGTAGGGTGAATGTCTGGCTGCTCATGCTAACTCCTGTCTGCTCCTAAGATTTCATGAAGTTGCTATGTGGATCTAGGACATCACTGTCAGCCAAAGCAGTGGTGTTGCTCCTACCCTGAATCTGTGCTTCTTCTGCTTCATTTGCACGAACACTCATTTGACTCCTTGATGAGGTAGTTTGTCGGGTAAATTGACTCATTGATATAACGTTTAAAATAAAACTTGTCCTGCTTGTAAAATCTCACCTGTAATACTGGCCCCTTATGATTTCGTGATCCAAAGACTTCAATGCTCTTTGAAACTTTAAGTATGATCTTGTCTTCCTATGCTCTTGAAGTCTGCTTTGGGCATCGAAAAAAAAGAGATGTCTGAATCTTATCCTTGCTTGTC
Organism: Lepidothrix coronata; assembly: GCF_001604755.1. Lineage (NCBI taxonomy): Eukaryota > Metazoa > Chordata > Aves > Passeriformes > Pipridae > Lepidothrix > Lepidothrix coronata. Next base: position 1,010,279 of record NW_016690195.1, on the reverse strand, counting down.
TCCAGCAGTCTGCTGGATCTGATTAACTCCTCTTTGAAGGAATCAAAAGAACCCAAATTACTCAAGTAGAAATTTGACCAAACTCAAAAAAACGCAAGGCTTTAGGAAGATGATAACACAGCAGAGTGTGCACTTTAGTCATAAGGGAGGTGAGGACTTTTGGCTAACTGGAGACTGCAGTTACTCTGTCTGGAGTTTTGATGACATGTATAAACTGTTATGCTTGTGTTTACAATGTCACCAAAAACTGTCCCAGGAGAATAGCATTCGTTAATGTGAGCAGTTGGGAGACATACTTTCCATTCTTTGACTACTACGGACTTTGAAACATATGGCCAGCAGCTTCAAAGGACAGCCAGTTGGTGTGTGAATCAACACCAGGCCTGGAGCAGAGCTTTTAAGAAATATGACAGTGATATGTGCAGTATGCTTGAAAGTAAATAGTCAATATCAAACTAAACAGATGTGTACTGCCTAAATTGAGGTTATACCAGTATAACTTCATTCTCCTCAATGATGTCCATGATTGATTTATGTCATTTAGGCTGGAGGCTTTGGCCTCATTTGGTGATATGAACTGTTTTGCCCATAATGGGAAAATTAGAGAGATTATGGAACTATGATAAAAATCATGGAACTGTTGGAGTTTAACTCTTGAATGAAGCACACAGTGATTCTCTGGTTAATGAGACTCCCCTTCATTAAAGTGACTCCCCTTTGTATCCTGCTGTGTTTCACAGAAACACCTCTGTAATGGCAGAGGCTTATGGTGAATGGAAGGTCTGGACCGTGATGAGGAAACCACTCTACACATGCAAGAAATGACTCAGAGCAAATACTGGCTCCTTGGGCAGGGCTTCTTCATGGTGGCTGAGGTGAAGTAGTAACATAGAAGTACATACCTTCTTGTGGACAAACCTACCTCTTGCTGACATCTAATTCCCTAGAACCAAATCAGCTTCATTAAAGCTAAAATCTCCACCAGAGTCCTAGATAACATGTCCGATGACTTAACTGTCATCCTGCTCAAACCAAAGTAATTTTGCCAGCTGATATGGATTGCACTTGAAGCCTTTTTCTTCAACAACCAAGTATATCTCCACTGGAAAAAGGTTCCTGTGAAAACCAACCAAAATATGGGGTTTATGTACATAACAGACTTACGTATTGAGATATTTAAAAAATCCACTGCGCAGGCTCGAAGGGTTAATGACCTTTCCCAAATCTTCGCTCGCGAAGACTGGCCATTATTATTATTGAGATATTTAACTCCCACTTGAAACCTAGTTTAATTTTTTGGGGCTCCTGATGGAATATCAGGATAGTGACTCCAATTACTTTGCTCTGTGACTCTAACCTACTATTTCTTAATGTTTCTCTTCCATTTTTATGTTTTTTTTCCTGTGGTTTTTTTCCTGCTTTGGAATTTTCACAAGGTTCTTGTGTTTATTGACTTCTAATTACATTATTCTCTTTCCTTTGTTTCTCACTCTTTCAGTGACAGTCTTTTGCTCCGTGCAGTGACTAAAGCACCATGAACATTATCATTGCATGTCTGTGTCATCATGCAGCAATGACTCAGTTGTTGTGTCAAGATGACCGATAGCAAAGCTTGTAGTGTTGTAGAAGTTTCAATCAAACAAATAATATCAGCTTTCATCTGGTCAGGACTCTGGCTCCTTCTCTTGACTATTGTACTGGCTTTGGCCAGAGATAATTTTCTTCAGAGTAACTTGTATAGTGTTATGTTTTGGATTTGTGATGAAGGAAGTATTGATAGCAATTGGGATGTTTTAATTATTGCTGAACAGTTCTTGCACAGCATTGAGGAGTTTTTTGTTTCTCATATTGCCCCAATGAGTAGGCTGGGGATGCATAAGTTAGTAGGGGACACAGGGGATAGTTGACCCCAACTGACCAAAGGAATATTCCATATCATATAGTATCATGCTCAGCATATAAAGCAGGGGAGAGAAGGAAAAAGGGGAACATTTGGAGCAATTGTGTTGTTCTTCCTAGGTGACTCTTACCCATGATGGAGCCCTGCTTTCCTAGAAATGGCTGAACACTTGCATATTGATGGGAAGCAGTGAATGAATTCCTGATATTGCTTTGCTTACACTTGCAGCTTTTGCTTTATCTATCAAATTGTCTCTGTCTCAACCCATGAGTTTTTTTGGCTTTTACCTTTCTGATGTTCTCCCCCATTTTGCCGGAGGAGTGGCTCCAGCTGTGTAGGTCTGAGCTGCTGGCTGGAGTTAAACCACAACAACTATACATCAGAGACTGCCAGGACAAACTAAAGAGCGTGGTTTAAAAAACATACATGTGAGAGATGATAGCATCTGACTCATTAAAATGAGTGCTTAGTTCTCCTTCATGTTTTTAATTGCTGAAAAGCAATTTATCTTCATGGCCCCATTTCTGCAGTAATCCCTGTCAAGAAAAGCTTTATAACCATTGCATGCTATACTAACACTAAAATACCAGAAAGAAACCCAGAAAGTTCTATATTGAAGAATCCACATAAGATACAGTTGCTGAAAGAACTATAATGCTCAAAATTGGGGAAGAAAACCCTTGCCACCTTGTTATCTCTTAAAATAGAACAGAGTATAAAAAGGTGTTAAAGGTACCTAGGAGGGATTATTCAGCTACACTACTCTTAGTTTTCTCTAGCAGAAGGCAACTATGGAGTAGATGTTTTGGACTCTTGTGAACTAGATGCCTACTCTTCATGTCAGCACTCACCATGAACTGTAAAATGCTAACCAATATTTTAAACCGGGTTACAGTTTGTAGTGAAAAGTCAAAACGTATGTCTGTAATGTGTCACAGGGAGAGAAATAAGCAAACATTAGTCCATATCTGGGGCCCCTGCAAGAAACTTGCATGTGAGGCCATTTCTTTAAAGAGTTTATTTGTTATTCCCAGATTCGCATCTTACAGTTTTGAACATAAATATCTTCAAATTAAAAGCATTCAGTTAGTTGTGTGGTTTTGTGTGTATGCACCCATCTATATATGTCTGAATATTTTAGAGAGTGTAAGACCTCTTGTTTTTAAATCATCACTGATATTCTAGCAGTTGTTTATATTTAAATGAATAATGCTGCTAAGCAGAAGGTTCTGCCTTCTGGAGTCCAGTCATTTTTTTTGCATTAGGAACTATCTGTAAATGATTAACACACTCTGTGGAAATGAAACTAGGAGAGCCAAGTGCATGAGGTGCAGGAAGGAAAGTAAGGCACTATTGTAGAGCAGCCCTCCTCTGCAGGAACAGCAGGTTGGAAGAACCTTTGGGCTGCCCATTCCCCTGCTGTAAAATCAAGTAATTCTTTTAACAGATGGACCAAACTTCATTTTAAATGCAGTCAGGTCTTTTCTTTTTTCCCTCCCCTGTTGTAACTACTGTTAGAAGCAATTCTGAAATGCCATTGGCTTGGAAACATTGTCATTCCCAGCCTGCATATGTGACACCGGAGTTCAACAGCTGAGCATGATCACTCAGGTTGTGATGTGGAAAAGTGTTTTCTGTGCACTTCAAAGGAAGGGTTAGTTACAGCTAACATAAGATTAATTGAGTCAGGATGGGAGACAAGCCTGCCTTTGTTGGAAAGTGATGCTGGAGAGGTGCATGCTGGAAGAGGCATGCCATTCCTCTCATGAGCTCCACTCAGCTGGTAAAGGGAGATTTTTATATAAAAATTCTTTTGAGGATTTGGTAAATAATGTATTAAGCTGACTACATTTCTGTCAAGGTTTTGTGTTTCTGATTTAAATGGAATCAGAAATAGCTCGTTCATTCTTCAGCAAGACTTGTACTACAATAACAAGAGGAAATGAGGTCTCTCTGCTTGATTTGGAAGCACGTTTGTGTACACTCTGTGTACATGCAGAGTGAGGCATCTCTTCAACAGTACTTGCTGTGCCTTGCCCTGCCTGATGTAATGCTTAACAGCATTATTTACTCAGTTATTCAGACAGCTCCCTTTTGAGGTTGCCTGTCTTTCTGAGCACAGACAGAGCTCTTAGGACAGGAACTGTTACACTCCAGCTTCCTGTAAGCCTTGTGTCCCCTCCTTGGCTCTCAATGTAGGGGTCCAGGGAGCCACATAAAGCAAGGATACAAGCAGCACAGCCTCTCAATGTGAGCCAGACTCTGGGGATTAATATACCTAGGCTTTGAGTGGTCTGGCTTGAACCTTCCTGTACATCTAGAATTAGACAGGGTAGAACAAGAATATCCAGAAAGCCTGCTCCTGGGCAGCAATAGAAGAGTATCCCTGAGCCAACTGGCCATTTTGTGGAAGAAGCTGGTGAGGCAGTGCTGGCTTGCCTCCTTGTTTCTCCTGTGGGACCTGGAAACTGGCAAAAGTTTATAACACTATTCTTATTTTTCCTGGTATGTAATTTTTGTAGTTCCCATGGAGATGGTACGTGATGATACTTGAGAAGGATCTTTCTATTAAGATGTTACTGGCTGTGATTGACATTTTTATACAGTCACTTGAGAGGTTTTTATTTGTGTTCTAGCAGACAGTATTTAAAAACATGAAATGGTCTTTGATTATGCAGCAAAATATCCCAGGAACTAAAGTGTCCCAAAGTATCACAGGCTATTCACAGGAACAGTGGAAAATCTGTTTTGCCCTTTCCCCATTCTCCTATTTATTTCTAATTTTGAGATTTCTTTCCTGAGAATAAGAAAATGACATTTAGGAGTTGAGAGCTTTGGGTTTAACTCTTCAAAAAGAAAAAAAACCCTACTTATAATGCTCTCTTACAACTACCTGAAAGTAGGTTGTAGTGAGGTGGGTGATGGTCTCGTCTCCGTAGTAACGAGAATAGGACAAGAAGAAATGGCCTCAAGTTGCATCAGGAAAGGTTTAAATAGTACAGTAGGAGAAATGTCTTCACAGAAGATGTTCTGAAGCATTGGAACAGTCTGCCCAGGAAAGAGGTTGAGTAACCATCCCTGAACGTGTTTAAAAGACGTGTAGATGTGGTGCTTAGGGATATGGTTTAGTGGTGGACTTGGCAGTGCTGGATTAATGGTTGGACTCTAGAGGTCTTTTCCATCTAAATGACTCTATGATTCTATGCTTGTTAACATGATAATGGATGGATATGTTCATATACAATCCTAGTTAGCATATCCTAAAGTTACTTTAGTTACTCTATTTCACAATTCATATTCTTCAGCTAGGTTTGTTATCCACTGTGGATATTAATTGAAGTAATCAGACTGATGAATATAAATAGGGTCTCGTGAAAATAATTAAAGCATAGAGATAAATGGAAGGGTCTCACTTCCATAGTTGCTTTATTCCCTCAAGTACTCACACCATTTCAAAACTTAACAGGCTCTTATTCCAGCCTTTACAATTTGTGTCTTTTATGGAAAAAGATATATTTTAAATTTGTGAGATAAGGAAAGGTAAAACCTAATAAAGGTAAGTATGCTGTAGTATTAATGGGAGAGGAACTTTATCTACTATGGTCTGCAATCCAGACCAGTAACTTGTGTAAAACCTACAAACTGTCTTGTCTTTACTCAAATTTATCGTGACCTAATTACTAAGTATACTCTCTCTATTCCTAACAGACATGATGCCAAATGTTGTAATTCTTTTCTTCTTGTATATTGGACAATGTTCTTTTATGTCACAATGAAGAAATCAAGTGTATTTTCATTTCATGTTCCCACACTGGTAATTACCCTTTTATTTCAGCTGTCCTTCAGTACTTCATATGGACCTGAACCCCTATATGAGTATATGAATTGCACTATGAAGACCATTGAAACAAGGACCTTATTTTCTTTATACATCTGTAAAGTGCTGAGTACAGCCAGAGCTCTGTGAATAATAATAGCTAAATGATAAGCCTCTTTCAATCCCACATGGTAGCCCTTTGAAAAATACGGTTTTTGTTAAGGACTCTGAATGCCCTTCGCTTCAGAGTTAACTCATAATTGGAAGTTTAGAAGGCATTCCCCTGCCTCCTCTTTTTTTTTTTTTTTTGTTTAATAAGATCCATTGAGATCTGACAAAATCCTAATTACTGGAAATGATGCATAGCTTTTGAAACAGTATATGTCATTAAATTTGTTGGGAACACCATTAGATCACAAATAAATGGAGAAATCAAGAAAAGTAGAAAGAGCAGTTTTTTTCTGCTCATCAGTTCAATTTATAGGCATAGCAAGTTTTCATAAATAATGGCATATACCTTTTATTCAATGCAAATTAAGTTCATTTTTCCAAGTTTTCATTTCACAGACCTGGCAACTGCAGTTTGATGTGCTTTAGGAAAACATACATGTAATATAGATAAATTGCATTTCACTGTATAACTGAATCTCCAATGCAGATTTTAGTCTACAAGGGATAAATTTATTAGAATTAGTGCCAAAGATATAGATTTCATGCTGACTTTCATTTGCCTTAAACCCCTTACTTTACTTCGACAATAAATAGTGACTTTGCACGTAAGATGTCATTTTAAAATACTGTCAGAAGGATGTGAAAAGGTGCTATGGTAATTAAGCATCAGATCCCGCCTGAGTGCTCGAAGCAGGACCATACGCAGCAATGTGCCGCTCTGCCACTCACTTCTCTGGAGTAGCAATATGCTGCCACTGCACTTGGCAAATGGATTTCTACTGACCAACTGTTCAAACCTCCCTTCCCCACCTGGGCTTGCACTAGAGTTTCGTGCAGCTGAGATGCGGGATGCCAGGTGAGTGCTGAGGGTGCCTCACTCAAGCTGAATTTGCCATTTCTTGAACTTGTTCCCCCAGCAGCCCCTGGACAGATCGTTGTCACCACTGGCAAACCATGCAGGTCACTATTTTAAAAGCCTTGCTGTGGCTTGTGAATTTTAATGTGCCCTTAGTGTTAAACATTGGCAGGTGACGTATAAAGAACATAATGCTAATGGGGTATATTTTGGGAGGATTATTTCAGGTGCTTAAATGAGGCAGTGAGGGAGTGGGGGCCAGAGGCAGGCATTCCTCAAGCCTGTTTTGCCACCAAGGAAAATATTGGCAGATTCGCAACCTCAATCCATGGTCTGCGCGGTCAAGGATTATCTAGAAAGGACTGCAAAGCGGGCAGGTGACTTTCATGGCTTGTTCCAAAACATACTAAGGTGAAGGAAATAAAAAAAATAGTGATTTTTAGTTTCTGGAAAGCTTAAGACTGTGACAAGACTCATGTATTTGGAAGCACTGGAAGAATGTGTCAACAGTTTGAAATCTGGGATCTGACAAAGTGGCCTGTATACTCAGACAGAGGTTTCAGTGATGAAGAAACTTGCCTTTTACGGCAACAGTTTTGAATATTTAAGACTTTCTTGTAGAAGTCCTTAGCTGACTGAAGTAGTACCATGGCTCTGAAGTTGTGTCTGCAACTGAATTCCCCAGCTGGAGTTTGTCTCAAGACTTATGTGTGGAAAATTCTGCAGTACTGTGGATGGCATCACAATGGATATCACAACTGGAAACTCAGAGAATATGTTTATTACTTATAAAACTCTCTGTTCCACCAGTCCTTTAGCCTCTGAAGGATGTTAAATGGCAGACACTGCACAAATAATGAAACCTTTCACAGGACAAGGTGGGAACAGAAGGGCTATGGTGGCCTTCAGAGTAATAGAGCAACACTTTTAGTTTGATATGGTGATCTATCTTCTGTTGCAGGTCATCTTTTATTCATGCATGGTTTTACTAGCCTGAGATATGCCATCCTATTTTTCCTCTTTGAGCACTGCTGTATGTGATATCTCTTGTGCAATAGAAATTGCCTGCTGATTTAAGATTCACTCTGATTTGTGATGTTTGTAATGTAATTTTCCTCTTTACTGCATTTTTTGTTCCCATTGTTTTATTTAATATAGGCCTGTCTGAGTATGAAACTGTGCAAGACAGTTTTGCCCTGCTGTAGCTGCATGGTGTTACTGTACTTTCATCTCATCTCCCTGACTGGATCCATGTGATATTTGACCTCCTTAGGGCATCATACTCTGTTTTTAATCTTTAGGGGTCTGTCCAGCCCTGAGTTTGAAAGTATGGTTCTATTGCCATACTAACCAGAGCTCATTAGCACCTGTCAGCCTGGAGCAGGCAGCGCAGTATATATGCCAACAGCAAGGCTCAGGTGAAACATGTGGTCATTGTAATAAAGTGACCTGAGCCATGAGGGAAGGTTTTGAGCCCAGACTGCCGCTGTGCATTTGCCTTGATAGTACACATGCACTGTTTTTCCTTGTGTACAGAGCAGAAGGTTGCTAAAGTTAGGCACAAGGGAGTGTCACAGGGTAATGATTTTAAACTAAAATAAGGTAGATTTAACCTAGATATAAGGAACAAGCTTTTTACAAGGAGGGTGGGGAGGCACTGGAACAGCTTGCCCAGAGAAATTGTGGATGCTCCATCCCTGGAAGTGTTCAAGGCCAGGTTGGATGGGCCTTTGAGCAACCTGGTGCAGTGGAAGATGTCTCTACCCATAACAGGGTGGTTGGAATTAAATTATATTTAAGGTCCCTTCCAACCCAAAAAATTCTGTGATTCTATGTTTCTCTAAGAAGATAACTGACTTTTATGAGATGGTTCCAGTTGAGACATAGGCTGGTCATCGTGTTAGAAATCTTATGTGTCCCACAAGGATATGTGAGCCAAGCTCACAGGTACCTGATGAAGCAACCACTGTGGTACAAAAGTAGTTGCTGTTCTGGGGAGGACACTCATGATGCAGGGAGTTGGAAGACTTATTGCTGGAGACCCAGTCCATGCAGTGTGTAAAGCCATCAAAGGGGCATTTGATTCACAGCCTCTGGAGGCACATACTCAGGTCATCATCAGTACTTGTACATGGATCTGATTTCACACAGGTTTTTAGATTGCAGAGAGAGCACAGAGCCTCGTCCTCTGCTCACCAGCTGCATGCAAATTTTACCTTCAGAGTTGGGTAGATACCCTCTTTTCGGCTGTCTCAAGATCAACTGTGTTTCCTTGCTGGGTTTCTGGCTACCTCCTGAGTCCTATGCAGTGTTTGTGACCCCCAGCTGAAAAGCGGGAGGAAGGAGCTGCAAGGCGTTATCCAGAGATGCAGCCATAAGGATAGGATCAGCCACTGGAACAAAAAGAGTTGCAGAGAGGCTGTGCTCTCTGCTGGGAGTAATGGGGATGTATTACAATTAATGATGTGAAAGCAATAAAATGATGGGGTAAATGAGGTGGCAGTTTCTGTTTTCTATTCCCTGCTGTCTCCCTTTTCTTAAACACTTAATGACAAGGCTGACAAGGCCACTTCTCCGCCTCCTCACAAGGGAGCATGTTGTCATTTAAAAAGAACAAGACTTTGGGAGCAAGAAAACAATTTCAATTTAACTGCTGTTTTTTGAAGCTGCTGTGCGTGCAGGATGAAGTGATTAAACTTTGTGCAAGATCGGTGTTCAAGATTCGATGCTACAGCATCAAGGCCAAAGGAAGGAGAACCCATCCCTCTGCTCCGCCTGTGTGGTGTCCATGTGACACCATTTTCCCAGTGTGGAAGGAGGCTGCAAGGCAGCTTATGTCCTAGTTAGTGCCTGATCTCAGCAAAGATGTCTGTGCTGACACATGCTGAGATGTCTTGTCACACTCTCCCTGCTGGTTCCAGTGAGGTGTATTTCTAGAGTATGGAAAATGCACTGGCTCGAGAGCCCAGGAAACACTGCTGGAACATCCACTGGAGGAGGGGGGGGCGGCCAGGGAGAGGATACAAGATGGAAAAGACCAGCAGGCATGGGCTAAACTCTTGAGTAATGCTTTTTGTACATAGGCTGTGGCACTAATGCTGTAATAGTTAGCAGAGGGAGCTCTCTCACCTCCTGTATTCTCCACTCTGCATCCCCTTGTACCCATCAGTCACACCTGGCTGCACCTTGGCTGACACCTGGCAGTCAGCCAAGCATTTCACTCAGAGCAGTTCTGTTGTCTGCTTCTCCTTCTGAGTCTAAGTCACTACAGAAACATAGGGGATGGAAATGGTTGGATTCTGCTGTATCTCTTAAGTAAGAATATTACAGTCAATTTGTAATAAAGGTGTGTTTCTTCACAGTTTTGGGGATACCTTTTCTTTGTCTGGGAATAATCTAGCCACAAAAATTATCCCTCCTCCAAGTGTTTGCTGGACCACATGTTGCTCTTTATAAACGTTGAGGGGCAACAGTTTCTGTGGCTGGTGGGCGCTGCCTGTTCACAGCTGCCCAGGGACCTTCTTGGGTAAGAGTCATGAAAGCTGAGGCTGCAAACACAGAATTGGATGCTGCTTTACAGCCTGCAAGCAGTAGTTGTGCTGGGTTATGTTACCATGACCTTGTTTATAAAAATTGATAGTATGTTTGTCTTCTCTACGAAATAACGGGGCTCCTCATAGCACTATAACAGTAACCTTGAACGGGTCTTGAATACACTTATGATGACTTGCAAAGTGTTTTTTGAAAATGTTTGTTCAACATTTTGAAAGTAGACTGTCATGTACCTGTTATTTGGTCTTGCTTAAATGGCATCTTTAAGTGACCGTTTGCCAAAATAACAAACCCTACTTGAATGTTATTAGTTTATCAGCTTCATAGAAAGTTTGCAAATCTTACTGAAAATTGGACAGTCTGATTAGGCAATAATTTCATGCAATAACAAAATACATTAAAGAAACTGTCAGGAGATCTATGTTCCTGGCTGCCCTGTCAAATAGCGGATATGTTAACATGTAAGACAGTTGTGTTCCAATAGGAATTGTTTGATTGCTGATGATTTTCCTTCCAGATTATGTAACAAAACAGGTCTTTTTTTTGAAAAAAAGAACACCTGTGTGTAATTTTCAACTGAGACCTGCCTAGTTTTTTATTTCATGGGAGTTAAGGTGTTTTACTGAAGGACAGCAAAACCACCCCCTGCACTGAGATGCCCTTTCTCTTCCCACCTGTTTACTACTTGGGCCATAGTCAACTGCGCAAAGATATTTTTTATCAGTTTACTCAGTGCAGCATGAACTCAGTGACTGAAAAGTGCAATAATTTGCTTTTTATTGGGTTACAATGTGCTATCAGAAAACCACCATTATATTGTTCTTCTTAAACTAGTAAGTATTTTTGTATTTCTTTGTTTTGTGATCTTGCAGACTCAGCTCTTGGGAGTTTTACTTGCTGCTGCTTCAAATTTGCTGATTAGTGTCTCCTTGAATATACAGGTATGAAATTGTTTCTCTTTATTCAGAGTTGTTTATATTTATCAAGTAGCTTTTGTTGCAGTTTGGTTTTGATAAAGTTCAAAATACAAATTTTGTTGCATTTAATAAACAGTCTCTCTCTTCAACTGTAATTTAACAGTGCCCTGCTGTAGTTGTTGGGAGCTCTCAACCTGTTTTGTACTGTGATTCTCATACAGGAACAGAATAAGAATTCATAACTAGTGTTCCTCCTTGTAATGTGCTATAAGGAAATACCAGCTGTGACTCACTTGTAATCATTAAAAGCATTTGCTGGATTTGAACTATCTTTCAGCTTTTTAAATGCTATTTAAGAAGACCCAATAGCTCTCATTGCAATTTGACAGACATTTTAAACCGAAATTTTTTTAATCCTTTAAAGTATGTTTTTCTCCATTTAGTAACAGTATCTTCTAAATATGAATAATGAGTTTCCCTAATATACTGATTTTAAAAGGATACGCTGAACTTTTTTGTTCTCTGCCCCTTTCCCACTATGCAGTCCATTAACCTTCCTCTCTTCCCTCTAGCAGGTTGTCAGCTAAAGAACAGGTCATAATTTGCAATGTATTTCATCTAGGTTATAAACAGTCTCCACCTAAATACCATTCACACATATTACTGTGCAAAGAAGGCAGACATCTGGAGAAAGAAGGCTATAAGAGAGTTGCTGAGATCACTTTCCCGTGTTTGTTGCACATCTTTTCAATTGCACTGCATCTTCAAGACTTAATCCTACAAGAATCTGGGGGAGAAAACACAGCTCAGGATTCAGTTAAGAACTTGCTTTTCAGCAGAAACTTGCATTCTTGATTTGAATATTATTTAATATTAATTTCATTTGTATTTTTATTGGGCTTTTTTTCCCTGTGTTTACAAATATGGAACACTCAAAATCCTGGATGTTACTGTGAATAACATCCAGGTCTGTGGCTCAAGGAAGTTAAATTTCCTTGTGCTCTTTTTCTCCTCAGAGGGCTAAACTTCCTAGGATTTCATCCTCTGAATATGTTCCTCAGCATGAAGCTGCAGTAATGTGCTGCATCCTCTCAATAGGAGGAGTGACTAAGACTATGGAGTGTCACAGACATTACTGTTTGGCATATACTCTATAAAGTAGCCTACAAAGTAGAAAGGGAGTTTGAGGAAAATTGTTTACAACCTCCCCAGGGCTCTGCAGGGATACTTCTAAAATCAAATATCAAGTAATGGAGAAAAAAATCATTTTATCACCATTTATACTGCAATAAATGTAGCATTTGATTTCCAACTTTTTTTACCCATGTGCAGAGAGGCTGGAGAGGAATTTGAGAAAGGAAGCCATATTCTGCAGAACTAATGTCGTAAACATTGCGTCATTCCCAATTATGACACCTTCCTGATGGACACTGCCTGGACTCTGTTTCAGAAGATCAGTGTGATCAATGGCAAATTATTATCTTGTTATATACAGGTTCTTGCTGTACAGCCAGAGAGAAAACAATTACAACCTGTATCAATGATACCTTCTTCATGTAACAGGAAGTGTTGATGGACTATTACTTGAGTATATGTTATACCTGTTGTCACAGGTATAGCTAGTTTTCCTTCAGAAAATAATGCTTTACCTATGATCTTCTTCTAAGGTCAAACAGGAGGTTGTAGCCAAATCCTAAATTCTGTCTAATTAATTTAGAGTCCTCCCTACAGAAGATGTGATTAAGTGCTGCCTTTTTCATTTTGTAATTTTATTTCTGGCGAGGATATGTTTCATGGGCAGGAATGCCATGTTGTCTGTTCCCCTTCTTCCAGTTTGTTGCCGCAGTTCTGATTCTGCTCCATTTCCTGCCTTTGAGTGTTTCCAGATTCAGAGCACAACTGCTGGGCTTCGGCTTTGAGACAAGAACAGATGCGTGCAGTGATAGCTCAGAAGCACTAGCTAGTATTCACTTAGCATTTTTCAGGTTTATTCAGAGGCCTAATTTTTCAGCCATTTCCACCACGGCTCAGAAAGCACACATCTGAAGCAGCACTGAGTTAACACAAAGCTGTGCAATAACAAGCTGAAAACCATGCTTAAAAAGAAACCTTGACGCACCTGGAATTTGAAGTTGACAGCCCCCTTAATTATTCCACTTTTGTCAGACATAAGAACACAATGGAAGTCTTTCTATTCATGCCTGTTCCTAATAATTAATTTTTTAGAAATGCGCTCATCTTCGACTGGTTTGCCAAACTGAGCTGAAGCCCTACTACACGAGCAAGCTGTGGTGGTGTGGGATTACCCTCCTGGGGCTTGGAGAGGTGGGCAATTTTGCAGCCTACGGATTTGCCCCCATTACTCTTGTTACTCCACTGGGATGTGTATCTGTCATAGGTGAGATTTTTGCCATTTCTTGCTTGGGTACATGCTTTAATCAAACGCTTGCTTGTGACTGGGAATAAAACCGCAGGAACTGCAGAAGGAACACAAGAGGAAAATGTTAATGTTGTGGTTTGAAAAGAAATTATTCATATAATTACATGAGCTGACAGTTTAACAAAAACTGTCTACTTAACTCAGAGACTCTTCTAATATATTTCTTTTTCCACAGTTTTTTCTTTTGTGTCACTCTGTGCTCTGCTAGTTCCTGCCAGTTTGCCACCCAGTGCTGCAGCAGTGTCGCCAGCTCTGCAAGCCCCCGAAGAGGGAGGCTGGCATCCTGCTGACTGCACAGAGCTGTGGTCTGATCCTGCGTACCTACACGTTTTCTGTTACCATCACACCAAGTAGTTTCTGCTGCCTGTCCCCTGCCCATCCCCGTATCTCATGTTAGCATGGGCAAACTTGCTTGACTCTCTGCATTGTGTGACAAAAAGGGCCTACAAATTTAGTGTATTTGTGGACATTATTAAACTTGTTCATTTGTTCCTTCGTGTACAGATTAACTGGACTTCAGCAGAAGTGATACGATCTTACTCTTTTCTTAATTTGGTTTTTTTTTTGTAATTAAGATATTGAGACAACTGTGATGCTTCTTTGATAAAGTAACATAAATTTTAAAATATGTTATCATGTTGTGCTAACGCAAAGCATGGTGGAGAGGGTGATATTGTACAGAGGCTGTGAAAACAGGAATTCAGGGTGCAGCTGCATCCCTTAACTCAGTCACTTCACATCCACAGCTGAAACATCCAGGGCTGAGATATCTCAAGATATGCATATGCTGGAGCTCATTTACTTGCTCTTGGCAGGTGATAACACTTCATGGCCTGTCACTGGCTACCTGTTTTATGCTCAGAAGTGACATTGCAGTGAGTGATTCTGCATGGGAACGTAGAAAAGATGAATTATCTTACCAGTGGACTGCCTGGCTGTAGTGGAAGGAGGCAGCTAACCATGTGTGGGTGCAATTTAGTGCAGAAAGGAAACTGCAGACAATTTACTGCAACCTTTAATGTTAAACTATTGCAGAATTTCAGAGTGAGATGTAAAGCCATGTTAGTTCACCACAGTAGGAAAGATTTCTCAAAGAAAGGAATGCAGTATTACCTGAGATGGAAATGTAAATTAATATGACTTAGTGTGATTTTGGTGGCAGTAGTTATATCTTTAACAATTGTAGACATTTCCACATGTCTCTGAACATAAAAGGATATTGACCAATCTAATTTGTTGCCCAAACTGAATAAAATGCAAATATAGAAAACGAGAAAGAAGAAGTGAAAAGCAGTGAGAAGAGGAAAAATCCCACTGGTTATTAAACTGCTGCAAAGAAGAGATCACATTTAGGATTGATTTTTATCTGAACAGATTCCTTCTTCTTTATTTTCACAAAATGTGAAGAAATGTTGCATCTGATGATTCCTCCATTCTCCATTTCCCCTTACTTATAAAAAATACCAAGAAATCATTTTCCTAACTGTTACGTCTTATCAAAATTCTCATCCACTTTTTTTGACCCAAAATGCTTATCCAGTAAGATCCCAGAAAGCACTTTAATAGCTTATATTCCATTCCCATATGTCAGCTGACAGTATCCATTTCATAGCCCAAACAAATACCTGAAATTTTATTTAGTCTAGCAAATGCTCCCTTAAGGAAGGGAAAATTAAAATTATGTAGACAGCCAATAATAGTGATAACTTCCCAATAACATTTTCTACTACTTTCCTGTTTTCTGAAATTAAAGCCAGAGAACATCTCCTAATTTGAGAAGAGTTCATCATATAGGCCAATGACAAATTAACCAAGACACGTGCATCATCTACTAACAACTGGGCAAAGGATACTGTAGGCAGCAGGTCTTCCAGTTTAAAAGATCAAGAAATATTTTTCTCAATAAGTTGTGACCTCTTTTAGGTGGTGGAGGGTGGACTTTGCAGAGTCTGGTAGTTGTTTGAAGGTATTGTTGAATTTATGTCTTTCATGAGTTAATTTTTTAAATGAAGAAATTAAGTACTTGATAAAAAACTCCAAATGTATATCTGAACCCTAAGTCCAACCTTCTGAGCCGCATTTTTTTCCAAATTCGGTGTCAACACGCCCCATATGGTAAGAGCTGATTCTCACTGGCATTGGGAATGCAGTGCATATGGTTACTGAGGAGAAATGTGCTTTGCGGTATGTCCAGTCATCCAGGGGGTTCTCTGCAGATCTCCCTCTCTCTGGGTCTGCATGGAAAATTGTCTTTGCTTGGAAACCAGGGTTTTGGAGGAGTATAAGGCAGACTGGAGTATCTGCCCAGAATGGATTTGAGCTGTACCCATCATATATCTCCAGACTTCTGATGGGAAGCATCTTAAAATAGATGGAGCCAACATCTATTATGATCTGCTACCACATTTAACTGCATCCAACTGCATTTTGCACTTAACCTGGTATCAATTAAATAGTGAAAAGTTTGTGCCTCATTCTATTGAACTGGATGCTTTCAATGACTGGCTTTAAAAAGAATCCAGCACCACAGACCATGAACTGGCATGGCACCAACAGATTTTAATTTTTTTTCTTAGAATTAAGCTACAAAGGCTATATTTTTCTTCTTACACAGTGGAAGTATTTCTCTGTGTGGTTGCAATGATGCAAGCTCTACATCTGTTCAGGGTTTTAAATAGTTTGAGAAGACAGCAGTTGTTTTCTTCAAGAGGATAAATTAGTAAATTTTAATTTAAAAGTGGAGGAGTAATACATGTTTGATGTGATCATTAAGAAACTTTTTATACTTAAAAAATAAAAATCATGTTTTACATGTAGCTCGGGTAATTTTAGGCAGCAGTGGTTTTTAGCTCGTCATCTTGCTTTTGCCTGCAGAAATAGCTTGGAGGTGGAGGGATTGGGGTGGTAGAGGCCAATGGCATTCGAGATCATTTCTTTTGCAGTTTTCATCATGCTGTGGAGAGTTTCTTTACACTTAACTCACTTAGACTGACATTGCTGAGATCCCTTTGCATTTTTTATGTGCTCTTCGTAAATAGCTGTGGGACAAGAAATTGCTTTAGGCTTTGAATATTTATAACACGATAGTATTTTGGAAAGATCCTTAGACATTCCTGTAAAAGTGGATTTCACCCACTCCGTGTAATGTAACATCTTTGTGGCCCAAGAACTTGGAATTTTGAGGACTCTGTTGCTAATGATATCTGGGAAACATTCACCAAACTATTCTTTAAAATACTTTTTTTGTACTCATCTAGAAGATGCAACAAAAGAATTCTCAAAGTTTTTCCTTCTCTCTGCAGTTTTTATGTCCTATAATCCAAGTTCCAGAATTAAGCTCACCTTATTAGTCTCTCTTTTGAGCAATTCCTCTGATATTTTCAATGTTTGTGTTCTTTTTTTAATCAGGTCACATCTCCAAATGTAACTGGCAGCAACTGCATCCTCATAACTTGAGCACTGCTCCACAGATTTAGGGCAAAATCAACTGGATGAACTTAAACTGCTTGATTACATGGAAGCAGACCCTTAAGTGGGCATAAAACAGAGTAAATGCTTGGTCTCGAAGTGAAACGCTGTTGCACAAACTGGGAGAGGTGCAATAGTCTTTGAATCATGGCTGGTGCTTCTCCTTTGGTATTTCATCCAGACCACCAGTGAAATGGGGACAAAATATTCTGCTAAATGGGTTGTTTTAAATGCCTTTACCTGACTGAATCAGTTACACTTAACAAAATGAACATTTGAGGCAAATATTAAATTTGGTGTGGTTTATTTTTTTAACTGTTAGAGAAGACAGAAGTAGTACAGGCAGTCTATGCATTTATGAGGAGAACACTAATGTTTTTTAAATCATACAGAAAGCTCATCTAGGAATCAAAAAGAGGAAAAGGAAGAATATACTACTATTTGAAGCTATGATCGATTGTGAAAGAAATTATAAAGAAATTATATGGTGTAAGACTTGACAAAAAAAGAGGTAAAAAGGTCATATTCATAAATAGCCTCAGTATCAGGAAAACAGCTGGGTAGTAAAATACACCTTTTTTTAAATAGTTATGGGTAGGAAAAATAAATGATGGACACTCATTTGAATTTTTAAGGCTGGATTGGACAAATACAGAAAATATACACTATAAATCAGTGCATATTTTCTACCTCTTAACTTCTCCTATTGCATATTATCCCTTTCTTAAAGAAACAAAAAAGAAACAATCCTAACTGCAGCTTTCATGTCTAGGATGCAGAGGAGTTATTTTGTGAGCTGGATTCTCACCATTCATTGTCTGCTAGTTGCAGAACCCACACATCACAGTGCTCTTTATTTCTGTTTGTGCTGGAGAAAACGTACATATGGAGATAATTGTAAATGATCACTCTCCTAAGAGAATGAGCAGCTGACTGAGCTATGTGTAGCACCATGACAGCCTTCCCTCAAGGCACTTAATTGCACACCATGAAGAAAGTCTTTTTTTTTTTTCAATCATTTTTTCGATTTAAATTGAAATTTGCGTGCTGCAGTGAATATATGTTCATTCAATAATGTGAATATATAATCATTCAATATACAGTAAATATATATACATTCAGTAATGAATGTAAAACAGCCTAGTTTATGCTCATGTATGAAAAGATGTTGTTTCAACATAAAAATTAAGCTCCTGAACAAACTCTTTTTTCCCATTTCTCACCCAACAGTTTTTATTTATCATTATTTTGATATAGTGTCAAGTTATATTTTCCCTTTGAGTTTAATAAGCATTCAGAAAGGCTTTGTCATATAGATACAGGCATTTTACAGGACCTATTTACTTCTTGAATTATGGATATTACTATAAGCATGCAATCAAGGCATGAAACAAACTCAAGGATTACATTAGGATGTGTTGGTTCTGTAATGTTTAATCCTTAACAGATCATCTTGCAGATTTTCTGCCTGTCTCTTGATCTAGCAGGCAACCACTCTCAGTGGTAATGGGAGTTGGATCCGTGCCTACTTTTGAAAGTTTTACCTTAAAAATTAGTTAAAAAGCCAAAAATAGTTCTGATTCACCCAACAGTATACAAGTCTTCTCAGATGACCAGGAATGTAGTCTTTGCTCTGATGATTTAAAGGCTGACAATCCAGGCTTAGAACTGTGCACGTGTTGTATTCCCTAAACCAGTGGTTCAAAACTAGCAAGGCTTCAGAACAATGATAAATCACTTGTTTTGTTGCCGAGCTGTTGCCAGCTTACTCTTTGACACAGTTTTTATGTCTGCATTTCTGTATTCTATTGCTGACCAATTAAAAAAAAACCAAACCAACAGAGACTATTTTTCACTTTGACATGGATCTCAATCTCTAACTGTCTATAAGTTTGGGGGTTTTTTATTTTAAAAAAGGCAAAAAAACCCAGTTGCAAAGATATATTAATACTTTGCAGCACAGCAATTGCCCAAGTTCCTCATCTATTCACTCATAGAGTTGAACATAATGTTCAATAATTTATTTCCCACATCACTATAATGGTGAAGGAGGAGGAGAAGGAGGCACACAGTTTCTGTGACAGAGCGAGAACAAGAGGACCCTGGCATGGGAAAGGGAAAATTGGGACTGGGTGGTAGGAAGTTAGAGTTGTGCTGTGGTTATAGGGTGAAATCAAGGTGAAGGGAAAGTGGCCTAGGAGGAAAGCGTGAGGGAATAACTTCACTGGTAGTGGGTAGGAAAGGTGGGAACATGCAAAGCACCTCCCCTGTGATCTGAGGGATGGTGGGAAAGAAATGGAGAATCTGGAGAGTTTCAGCAGGGATGCATTTAGGAACTGAATTTGGGATACGGTAAGTGCTTAAATCCATATATCTGGTAGGCTTAGCTGTAGCCTCTGGATGCCCACTTACTCTCCTGCCAAGAGTTCAAGGGTCCTAGGATAAGTCAGGTTAGAAGGAACCTTGGAAAGTCCCAAACACAACCTCCTGCTCACAGCAGGATCAGCTTGGAGGCCATCCAACAGAAAGGAGATGGCAGGGAGTATGTGTTGGCTATTTAACATATTGTCTTTACCTTTTCTGGAGGAGTTAATGTCTCAAGCAGCTGAATGCACTTGAGGCTGAGTGGGAGCTCAAGGGAGTTAAGGAGGAGGAGCAGAACAGCTGGGAGGGCTATGCATTTCTTGCTGGATTCCTGGGATACGCTTTGGTGTCTGCCATTTATCCTGCCAGCCAAGGAAAGCTGCAAAGCCATCAGAATTGAAAACCAGAAAACACCAGCCTGCATACCTGCAACTCACAGGCTCCCTCCATATCCCTCCTCCCAGGCCCATCTGGTTTCTTTGCTTTAACTTGATCCATCCCTACCTCAAAAACTGAAGAATATGAAGGACTATCCGAAAGCCAAACTTGGGAGCTTAAAA
Organism: Lepidothrix coronata; assembly: GCF_001604755.1. Taxonomy (NCBI): domain Eukaryota; kingdom Metazoa; phylum Chordata; class Aves; order Passeriformes; family Pipridae; genus Lepidothrix; species Lepidothrix coronata. Next base: position 990,234 of record NW_016690195.1, on the reverse strand, counting down.
CCGAGAAAACTAAGAAAATGAAAGTAAATTAAAATATCTTGTTAGCCAGTGTGTTCTCTTGGCTGTGCTACCATAACTTGCTTAAAATTCAGCCCTGGAGGTAATAGCCAGAGTTTGCCAGGCTTCTGATCAGTCACATATGTCTTCTAACATCTCATCAGATCTGTGTAACCATTCTCTGCTTCTTCTCTTAGATTTACCCCCTTTGCTTTTCTTCTTCACTGGAATATATACGGAGCATTGGCAGTTTATCCACAGGGACAGTTGTCTTTTGTGTTCAGAATATCTCCTAGGTCTTACTCTCCTCACCTTGGTGTTTCACCTCCTCCCGTACTTCAGTTTTTCCTCTAATCCCAGATGGCCTAATATATGTTCTTCAAACCTCTGCTATTTTTAGACTCCTCTACATAGTAGTCTACATCATGAAGAGCATTAATTATACATACATTCTGTTGAGCTCATGTTCATTGGTGCATTACCAGCTATCCCTGGAGAAAGAGCTGGCTGCATTTGAATGCATTATTAAAGCGGATGACAGGCTGAGTGACAAGTTTCATTATCTGGCTCCATTCCTGTACCTCCTTGTGCCCACTGCCAGCCTCAGAGGTTGTGATCCCTCCAAGCTGCCGTTTGTCATCTGCAGAGTATTGAGCTCTGAAAATCTGGGCATAACTCATCTCACCCCAGATTGAATGCCAACAGTGAAATTGAACCCTACATTGCATTTGCTAGATCTCTGCTGAATGTAGAGAGCCCCGACAAGGGAGTACTCAAAAAAAAAAAATCACTAAGGTATCAGTGATTTAAGCAACAGGTCTTTGCTGTGACACTGACTGCCTAGGTGGGTGGGCTGAGGTGGGATTTGAGAAAGCTATGAAAGCAGGGTGACAGAGCAGTAATTAATTCCTACACTGTCTTGGATGATGCTACTTCTTTCCTGGTTTTTGTCCTCTCTTTTTTTCTAAAGCTAGGTAGCTCTGCTATTACCAGTGTTGCCTGGATACCACCAATGTCTTTGCTCCAGCAAAGTTGTCACTGAACCACTGAAGAAAACTGTGTCAAGCACCTTACTTTCTGTGAGGCATTTTCAGTTCAAGATTCTTTTATTGCTCTTATTAATTTGTATAGGTCTCCATCACTCTTGATACAGTTTAACTTTGTGACTTCTGCTAGATCTGATTTTCTGCTGACTGGATAACACAGACATGATGCTGAACTCCTTTTCTCTGTTTATATCTTGGTATGTACCTCTCCAGATTTATCTAGAGTACATCTAGTAGCTAATCACAAATTAAATTTTCCATCAGAACAATAGAGGTAATGATGCAAAGATAGTTGCAAAAAGGTTGAAATGTTTTTTCAAGAATAAAACAATAATTTCGTGTTGTGGGCAGGAACAGAGGTCTTGTAACAGCATCCCATGACTTAAGTTCAATGTGTGCCTTCACCATTCCTCCTGGGCAGAGACTTTCTTTGAGGTTTCTAAATGAATCCAACATTACTGATGCACCTCTTCCAAAGGACTTTCCTCATCTCTTTTACATAGGAGCTATCCAGCTTCTTTTGCTTCTTTTTTAGAGGTAGATGCTTTAATGTTGTATGCTGTAATGGAGCCACCTCTCCCAGGTGGCCAACATTTTAAGTACAAACTCCTTCTTTCCTCTCTAGCACATGTCCACATTGGGTTGCTTATCAGAAATCCTGGCCCTACACTGCTGCTGCTCGCCTGCGCGCTACTTCCCATCCTAAACGGGCAGGGCTAGGAGCTGGCAGAGGACAGATGCAAGAGCTGAACAAGGGACAGAGTTTACCAGGAAATGGGACATCATTTCTAGAGCTCACTTCTGATTTTCTCCTTCCTCAGTACAAGTCCCTCTGGAAGAGCATGGGCAGTGCTCCCATACGGTACATATGTGGGGCTTTCTACCTATTTGTTAGCAGACATCATGACCACTCTGTTAGTTCATATTCAATGCTATGCTTTTGCAGTGGCTTTCTTCCTCTCAATTGTACTGCAGTTACTTTACTTATAAGCCTCTAAAGAAGCAGAATTTTATTGTTCCATGATGCAGTGTGCCCTGAGCAAGTCCATATAGTGAGTTGGTAGCAGAAAGGGGAGTGAAACAGTAAGGCTGATTGGTGCCTTTTCCTGGTGTTTCCACGTATGACTGAATCAGAGCAATTTAAGCAGTGTCTGCTTGGGAGATGGAAAGTGTATTGCATCTTTTCAACCACGTAAGAGCCTGCTGGATATATCTGAAATATTACAAAAACTGAGCATTTGTTGGTTGTAGGAATGGACTCCTGGTTGTTTATATCATGATATGGTGCAACAACAATAGTTATGAGATATATTTAAACTTGGCCCAAGGCAGCTTTTTGCTATAGCACTTGATATTATAACATATATATATATATATATACACATATATAAAAGGTCTTTATATTTTTATTCCAGGTAGTGCATTTATTTCTGTCTTTTTCCTAAAGAAGACCATGAAGACTGCTGATATACTGGGTAAGTAAGCATTTGCTAATATGGACATGTGTGCTGCCATATGCTTAGCAAGCTGTAACTCTCACATAGCCCCCCACCTTCACACTCCCACTTTCCCAAGCAAGTGTTTCAAGGCAGATACTTTCACAACTGGGAAGAAGTGATAAAAAGAGAGAGAATCTTCAGTGCATGAGGATAAGACTGCATTCCCAAATCCTCTGCTCTTCCAACCACAATTCATTCCTTATGTGTCCTTACTGCTCAAATTTATTTTCATTTTCTATTTTTGCCTCTGAGGTTGTCTTTAGTATTATCTTTATGAGTACAACACAGTTTTAATAAAAATGGGGAAGTTATTGAGTTTCTCATTCAAATATAAGATTTTTTTTTCTTACTGCATAGACTTCGCACAAAAATTCAAGCTCAATTAAAAGTGATAACTTCCATTTAGGTATTAATTTTATCACTTCAAAGAACAAATAATCATGTTGCCAAGTGTTTTGTTGAGAAATGTGGTCTTCACTCTAAAAGCGTGCCAACTTTTTGTCTGTGTCCCAGATTTTTTTGCATATCAAAACTGCCCACCTTGAACACAGCAATACTGAGAGACAAGCACATTTCAGGGTTTGGGCTTTACACCAAGCCATCTCAGCCGGGACAGCACACCTGATGCAGGGCACCTGATATTTCTGTGCTCTCCTAACATCTCTAGGCCTGATTGTCCAAACTATAGTGAGGACAGCTGTTCTCATGAATGTTTCAGAGAGATCTGTTCAGTATCATTCCAGGAATACTATATACTATTTGTTTAGGTTTGGAATCCAAGTTTGCCAGCTCAGCTGCTACATTCAAAACTCCCCCTCCCTTCACTGATCATGTTTCCCTTATGGCCTTATACACTGTGTGTTGCTTTAACTAGTGTTCAGCACTGATTTATTTTATTTCTGTGAGTTTGACTTTTCAAGAAGGATTTAACAATGTTGCTACATTCCATACGAATGAGCTGTATGATGGGAAATATGGTGATGGTTTTGCAAGCACATAAATATAGAACAGTTCTGCTTTTCCAAAGGAACTGTGTGAGATAACAGTGCCAGCAAAGCCCTCCGGATGTGCTTTGTTTTGTATTCCTGAGCCTTGTATTCCACACCAATTTATAGGTTTGCCAAGAATTTTAAGGATTACTTGAAGAAAAATTGATTAGCTAATATCTTCCTTAATCCAATACAGTTTATGAGCTCAGGATCGGCTCACTTATATCTCGATACTTCAGTGAACATCTGTGTTTGTCAGCTGGATGTCCACAAGGCAAAACTTCCAGATTTTTATTAAAAGTACAGTATTGCAAGTTCGACCTTGAAAAGGGGCCCTGGCAACCTAGTGGCTGAATAGTCTTTGGAAATCAAGCTTTTATAAAACAGTTCATAGGCCTGCAAATACAACAGGGAGTGGCCAAAATGTTGGCCTCACAACAGCTTCACATAAGCATTGGACTGGAACATATGTGTTGCATCTAATATTTCCAGGGCAGGTTGATATCTGGTGCGGATCTCAGTGGCCACACTGACTTTGGGAGAGTTACATATGTTTACGCTGGTTAATGATCTAGCTGACTACACCAGTAAGCAATTTGTCCTTTCAGTTTAGGCTAAGTTTATGTCATGTGCTTTGTGCCTGTGAGAAATACAAAGAATTGATTCTGCTTTGTCATACCCTTGATTTTAGAGTTGAGAATATTTGAAAATGCTTTGTTGAGTTGGAACCCAAAATTACACGGCTTTACTGACAACTTTTTTCACATTTCCAAAACTCTCTGAGTCTTTAATAAAAATTAGACTAGATAAGACCACAAATGCAAGACAATCCAATTACCTAAGCACAGATCTGCTTTAATGGACTTAAATGTTTTTCTAGAAACCATTTCCAAATCATCTGTAGAGCAAAGATGACCATGATTGCCAAATACTGTATTACCAAAATAATGTATCCTTTTCTTTAAAGGTGGAACACTGACAGTAACAGGGACATACTTGTTGGTGACATTTGCTCCAAATGTACCTCAAGAGCTCACAGCAAGACAAGTACAGAATTACTTAGTGAGCTGGCCTTTTTTGGTATATTCAGTGAGTATCTGATTCTTACTACTCCCTAATTCAGAAAAACTGGTATTATGGGGCCTTTAACAGCATTATGAATTAGTGGTAGAAAAACTGCTTGTGGCGATAAATTGTGTGATTTTCATAGGAGAGAAAGTCCCTGGGTCATCATCCTTGTCCCCTGCAGCACCAGAAGGTGTCTTTTGAGCTACATGCCAGGGGAAGGTCATAGTCATGCAGGATTAACAAAAATGGAAAGATTTGGGGGTTTGGGGATATTGAGGGAAAACCTAAATATCGGTACTGCTTATATTTCCTATGTATGTGTTCATGCCACTCTGTCTGCATGTACAGCTAAGTTACAGGGCTTGTCTGGAATGTGATGGAATTGTGCTTTTAAAAAAAGGCTATGCAGACTGTTGGTCCTGCTTTTTCCATTCTTATCACTCTGGTTTATCCCCATGTTGTTAAGCCTGGCTGAAAGGAGCTTTGTATGGAGTTGAGATGTGAAGGGGTGGCCTGCTTTAACCTGAGTTAGAATTCAAATACAAAAATACCATTTTGATTAAGTATCTGTGTACAAACTTCAAATGCCATATGTCTTCTTTGATGTATTTAATTAGCATCAGAAACAAGACCAGAGAGTGTAGGAGGAATTTCTGTCTCTCTTTTCCTCTGGAAAGTTGAAAATGTTTTCCTCCAGCTGAATGTAAAAGATGCAATATAGGAGCTTCAGAACCATTTACTTTTTTTCCCAGTAAAGTGACTCACTTGAATTAGATTCTTAGTGCCCAGGCTTTTCTTGGTAGGATGCTCAGCTAGAAAGCCACTGAGTAGACAGTTTGAGGACCTTAATCTTTTAGCCAACCTCCAGACTTTACATACATCTAGATATCCATGAGACTACTGATTAAGCGCAAATTACATGCTACCATAAAAAAAATGTTGATCCTCTCTTTCAGTTTGTTGTGCATTTTAAACTCTCTTTCAGTTTTTTGTGCATTTTAAAGATCCTGAAAGATGATGATACAGCTCAATGGAAGAAATTAATGTTCATGTATAAATCACAACATGCACTTTCAATCAGGCAGTAGAGAGGCTTTTGAAAGCAGTGCCCGAGAGTTTTGGGGTACTCAAAAAGGGTCGCTTCAGCCTCCACAAGAGCTTCAGTAAGTCCATGCAATCAGCACAGCAAGAGGGACTTCTTTAGGAGAGGGTTCAGAAGAGGGATCTCAGTGCTCACTGGAGGACCCTCTCTCTTTCCTACTGAATATCCCCCTCTACCATGCAGTTTCACCTTTAGATGATAATGCCTGGCATTTTAGGCACTGATTTTAAATTGTTGATTCGCCCATTTGTATAGAAATGGTGGAGAAAGAAAACTCTCCATTCACACCCAGTGACACCAGAAATTTCTAGGTGACATGCCATTCACCTCTTTTTGAAACCAACAGGTTGCTGGAAAAGGGCTTTTCCCCGTCTGAGGACTTTTTTTACTTTGTTTTAGAAAAGTTTGTAAGAACACAACTGAATGTCTAGGAAGACTGTGCTGTATTCTTCTTAGATAACATTATGAGGAAGTGGTAGGTAACTCCTGGACTTTTTTTCCCCTCTTCTCTCTTTTCCCTGCCTCAGCCAGCATCTAATTCTATATGTACAGGATGGGTCGTAGGGAGGGATGGAGTAAGTACACAGCAAATCTTGTTGAACCAACAATATATCAGTCTTTATTTGTTCCTTCTGCTCCCTGGATTCATCTGTGTTGGGCTTCTTCTCTCCAAAGAAAAGGGAGGGAGGAGTGAAAGGTTCCACAAGAGACTGTGAGATACCAGACTGATTATCCTTGTATGCTGCTGGAAAATCAACCAAACCATGTTGTACACATTCTCTTTGAGCAGGGAGCTAGCTATTCATAATTGTTTGTAAAATGCCTAGCACAGGTTGGCTCTTAAGATGCAAAAAAGTTGCAGAAGTTGCAGAGTTTTCAGTATAAGTATGTAGTGAGGAGACAGTTCAGAAGTATAATGCAGTCCAACAGTCTTTCTAAAAGTAGCCCCAAAGTGTTGTCTGCTGAGAAACACAAAGCCCCAATGGTACAAAATGTTCTCTGTGGGTGGTAAACCACCCCTACGTGGCATTCCACTGCCATATTGTGCAGAAATAGCCTCCAGTTCCTTCAAGACAACTTTGAGTCACCTTCTGAGTCTTTGCAGTAGCATAATCATGTCTGAGCAAGAATGACTAGCCTAGCTTGTTTTTCTCTCTTTTGCTTATGTGCACTTCGAGTCACTACAGATAACATAAATTATAGAGGAAGCTCTTAGGTTTCCCTAAACAGAAGCATAGTAACTATTGGGTTGTTAATATTTAATCTCTGCAAAATCAGGTTCAAAGCATTTCTGCTTTTCTTTCAAAGTGCCTAGAAGACCCTCTTGGTTTATTGGTCCTTATGGTGCTGTATATGTCGGGAAAACACTTGAGGCAGACAGTGTGGTATTTTGTTCTGGTGCCTTCTGATAATGCTCAGAAAGATGAAAAACATCATGATTATAAAAAAAATGTTGATGAGATGAGGGCTTGAGGAGACTTCTGTAGAGGTTAGTTACAGCAGCCAAGATCATTGTAAAACAGGTCACGTTCCTTCAATTCCTCTAAACAGAATATGTGAAGCCGATATATCTATGCACTTCCCATTCCTGGAGTTCGTATTTAACACTGCTACAGCTATGAGAGCAAGCACCGTTTTGGGTAGTTCTCAGGAGACAATCATAGGCAACAGCTGAGACACCCCAGGAGGGCTCCTGTCTGTGTGAGGTCCTGTTAGGAGCCATGCATTCTGCTTGCAGTGTGACTTAATTGTCACAGATTCTCCTTTGTCTTGTGATTAAAGGTGGCCTGTTGGTGGTTCACCAAGCGGCAAAGAACCATGGAAGAATAGTTTGGCTGCTGGGCAGCACTAGGTGAGAACTAATGTTTGAATTTCATGCTTAGTAGGTGAGACTTGGCAGAGCTGAATAAACTTAAATAGCAGCCCTGAAAAGCAAACATCATTTTTTCTCCCTAGGTTTGGCCACAGGACTGCCATCTCTGTCCCTACACTATTTCTGCTCTTGGGGCTTCCTCAGGAGGCAGAAGCAGACATGAACACAGATCTGTGCACCCCTTCAAGAGCTGCCATCAGGGACTCTTATGTCCTTTTGATCCTTTTTCTTGGCTGTTTCCTTTCCGGAGTGAGTCTTCTTGGTGGGTTTGTTTGCTTTTAAGCAAGATGAGATCACAGTGGAGCTTTTTCATAGCTTTAGCAAGAGAAGAGCTGATGATAGGATGAGGATCAACAGAAGGCTGATGGACAGAGCCTGCTGTGGTGTCCTGGTTCAGTCAAGGATTGTGCTGCTTGGCAATACCTGCCAGTCAGGGGGTAGGAGTGAGGTGGAAGAGGGAGTGGAATGCCAGAGCTGCTGTGATGGAACAGTTTGAGCCAGTGACTGCCCCTTGCCTTGGTTTTGGATGATTATTCTTGCACAGTTTGAAATCTAAGTGACAGGGCAGATGATGATGCTTCCCCTGCTGGGATCATCTAGAGGATATAAAATGAATCAGTGTAGGTTTAGCTGGCTGCCTGCAGTAGGGTTGTCTCATGGGTTTCTGTACACTCTAGGGCAACCAGACCAAGGGTGAGGTGACTGGTGCTCAGGTTTGCCCTGGCAGGGGAAGCAGATCTCACAGTGCTGTGTCACCTGGTGCCATCGCACACCATCCTGTGTGCCAGTCCTGGACTTGCGTGTCATGAAAAAGAATGCCTAAGGTGTCTCTGGAACTCCTTTCTTAGCCTGGATATCTTTCTGAGTGAGGAGTATTTATTTAGCACATCTTTCTTCTATTCTGTTATCAATTTTTCACTATCAAAATAGCAATTGAAGCTATTTGGAGGTTGTTGTAGGTGCAGCCTGATAATGTGGTATTCTGCGCTGGCCCTAATATGTGTTTGCCAGTGGCATGAAGAGCAAATCTGCTAACTTTTACTTCTTCTCTCAAGTTCCCTTAAAGCCCTGTCACAGTTTTCCACAGGGAGGCCAAGATGAACTCACCTGTCTGCAGATCTTAACATGTATTCTGCCTTGGTTCCTGATTTAGACATACCCAGTATTGCACTGTTGACTAAAGCTGGGGAGGCTGGCCAAGTTACTTACTGTGAGACTGAAATTTCTCTTTCTTTGTGCTGTCTCAAAGGCTACCAGGCTTCTGAGCACTTTTCAGTGCAAAAGTCTATCACCCCTGTTTTCATAAGTCTTCTGGTCCTCACAGAAGCTTTATGGCTCTTGCATTTGTTGCTTTCTTTAGGCATAGAGGGGGAGAATACCCACACTTTTGAGATGGCAGAAGGCAAGAGTAACTGAGGGAATCTGCAGAGACAAATTAAGAGCAAGTCAGTAAATTTAGCTGTCTGTCATTTAGCTGTCATATGTTATTGAAGGAGCAAAACCAGACCATGCATGGTGTAGATAAAGCTGCTTCGGCAGCTGCAATTGCAGCTGCAGTGTGGTCTGTTGGTTGCCATTGAGATTTGCAAGGTAAGCTTCTGTCAGGTACCTTCGATTTGAGAACTACTATGTGAAATAAATGCTTTCCTCCTTATGATGTATGGCAGAAAATTTGAACAAAATTTTGAGGAGAGTTTTTAGTAGAAATGGTGAAAGGGGCAAAAAGGGTAGGATAAATGAGCTTGCACATGGCAAAGAGTGACACTGAGAATATTATAGCTAAAAGCAGAGACTGCTCTATCTTTAGCTAAGTGCTTTACTCCATAGGAATTATAAACAGAGTTTCTGTAAGAATTATTACAATAAATATGGATACCTTTGCTGTCACATTAAAAAAGTCTTCTCAACATTACCAGTGATAAAATGTAGATAGAAGTGCAAAAAGAAAAACTAAAGAAATAAGAAATGCTCAGTTTAAATTTTGCTATAATAGGAAAGATAAATGACAATAATTGTTTGATAGCTCAGTCAACTGGCAATAAAATTATTTTTTAGCAGAAGGTGCAATGAAAAGTGATGTGACATCTCAGTCTTTGAATGAAGCATTTATTACATAGTTTCACAGCTCTAACTTTCTTCTCTTTTATTTTCAGATCTTAGAAATTTTAATATTCTGCATTCTTCTCTATTTTTACAAAAGAAAGGCTGTGAAACACATCGTGGTTTTGTTAATGATGGTGGCACTATTGGGTAAGAACATATTATTCACTTTAATGTTCCTGTCTGTTACTTGATAATTCCTTGTCACTCAGTCTCTCAGCTAGTTTAGATTGGGGCCATTTCAAAGTGGTGTGCTGAAGGAGAAACATTTGAAACATTTCACATGATTTTTACTGGGGTCTCTTTTTGGAGAAAAAAGCTGATTATGAAACATAGTTTCTATGCTTATTGATGGGAGTATTTCTTTTTGCAGATACCTTGAAAATAATATGCTATGTGGAATGGCATACTGAAGCTTTTTTTTAGATAACACTTTAGGTTTAGATCCTGGGAAAGTGGACTGTCTGAAACTTTGTTTCGGAGAGCAGGGTGTGAAAATCAGTTCTTTAAAACAGAGCAGTTTAAGACCTTGTAAGCACTCCTTAAACAAATGCAGTGATATGCTGTGACTGTACAACAACTTTTCTTTGAATTATTGATGACTATTGTCTATGTTGCATATGCAACATTTAATATTTTACCACCTTTCCAGAAGCATAACAAGAACTCAGTGGGCCACTGAAGTTTGTGGGCCACTGTCACCACAATCAATAACCAGAGAAATAGGGAGGTCACTTTATCGGGTAGCTTTCAATAAAGTTAAACTTGAATCAGTTTTGAGAAATGTCAGGAGGTTATCTCTGAAGCTCCACTGCTTATATTAAGAATTTTGACCACCCCACGTGACAAATTGTCCAGTCCTTGTCACTTCTCCATGAAAGCCTCATGGGACACCACAAGTCTTTGGTTGAAGTGAAAAGTGCTTGAACTGTGTTGTTCAAGTAAAAGGTCATTCTCTCAGTTCAGTGAATGCACGTATTAGTTTGCAAAGACTCATAAAGCACATTTCTAATGGAGATGATCGTGAGGGTTTTGATAAAACAGAATTTCACTAAGGTTTGCCAGGTACAAAATTTGGACTTGACTGAATGTGAAAAACCATCACAGCTTTCTTAACTATCTTCCTTCAGATACCTGAGTGGTTTCTTAGCTCAAAAGCTCAAACTTTTAGAACAATTTTTTGGGATAGTCTTCCCATATAGGTTTCCCAGACTAGGAACATTAGGATCTGTAGCTCTGCAGAAGCATCGAAGGATGTCCACGCTCCCTGTATGAGGCAGACATGGAAGAGCTCCAAAAGTCTTAAGTCTAACTGTTCCACTACTCCTGGTTTGCAGGAGGGAAGTGTGAGTCTAGCCATTCCCCAGCTCCTAGCCCAGAGCGTGGCAGCTTTAGCAGAGCTCTCCTGAGCTGCTCTGCAGCTTCCAGCACTGCTATGAGGAGTGTGAAGCACTGTGCACTCCTAAGCACTCCTAATGAGTGGATCCACCCTCCTTGTTGCGTAGCTGGAAGCCTGAAGATCTCCAGGTGGGCTCCTACACTGTCTGCCACAGTTCTGGGCAGGCCCACCGTGATGGCTGCCCCAAGCAAGGTCAACACACAGCTCCAGGAGACCTGGGTGGTTCATCTGTGTAGCCCTGCACACTTATTTTGCTGTGGAGCCTGCCGGCCCTGATGCTGCCAGTGTGAAAGGGACACTTGGAGATGCTGAACAGCAGCAAGGCTGCAAACCTGTGGCCTGGCAGGCACTAACTGCAGCTTGGTAGTCAGGCTGCAAACAACCAAAAATACAATTTCAGCTGGTGGCTGCTGAGGTTTTGGTGAGCATATGCAGCTTGAGGAAAAATTTGTTATTACTTCTGCTCTATTAAAAAAGACACAAACAAACAAATCCTGGTTTATGGGAAGTTCTGAAATACTGATATTTCCCTTGAAGATGAAATACATGATTTCATCTGACTCTGGTTCCTGCAGCTGTGCTGGTGCCTCGCAGTCTCCACAAAGTTACACCTAGAGCCTTCTCTTTGGTCTCCAACCTTTCTGCTGAGCAAAGTGATGGAGGGGTTGAGAAATTGCCCAGTAACTTTGCTCCCAGCTGTGACCTGCTCCCTGATACGTGACCCTTTGAAGGCCCTGCCTGCTGGAGGAGTAGATGAGGCTTGGGGTCCTGTTGGAAGCTTGAGCAAGGGAATTTCATCTTTTTCTGTTCAGATACATTCCTAGTGGAGTGTTCATACAGATGTAAATTAAATGTAGAAAGGTTTCTTTAAAGAGAGAGCAGCTCTTGTGTTTCACTGGATATGCAAGCTACTTTCATCATGAAGAAAATACAGAGATGATCATAAAATCTGAAAACATTTTGCTTAGTACAACTGCAAATTCATTTGGTGAGAATTATCTTGCCTCATGTATATACTGAAAGTTATCATAAGTTTGAGGGGACATATTTCAGATTAAAGTGAGATTTCAGAGTTTTCTGCCCTAACAGCTGGAAAGTGACATCATTTGTTACACTAGTCTTGAGGGGAGGTCGTTACAACAGAGAAACGAAAACCATTTCCTAGGTTTTGAAACTTATTCCAGAGCTAATTTAGCAAAAAAAGACCATTCCACTTTTCAAAGAAACTAAACCAACCAACAAAACAAACAAACGAAAACCCCCAGTGCTTTCTTTTCTGCCTTATTAAAATTATGAGGCATGGAAACTGCCCTTTTGTCAGAAAAAAAAATTCAGGAATCTACTCTTAGGTGGACAGTTCAAACTACTGATTTTTACCTATAAGTGTTCTTTTAAAATAATAGCTCCCCCATATTAGAGTGCAAATCTCAATTTTTATGTGCACTGCTTGTTGGGGCTTGAGTGTATTTTTGACTTTGTATCATACCATTTGCACTACTGCAGACCAGCATTTGACCTCTGCTCGGTGTTACAGCTGTGTTTGTTAAACCACTTCACCTGTTTCCATTACAGAGAAAGAAATTAAGTACTTGATGAAAACGTTGTTATGAAAACAGTGAATTTCATGGTGGTGAACAGGATCATCACAAGATGTGTGCAACTCTTAAACTCTCCCTGAACTTTTGGACTTGCTAAAAGAAAAATACTTACAATCAAAACCACAGACCTGAATTCATTCTTTTTCTCCCACCTTTTCTCCCAACCTTGGCCTGAACTTTTTGCACAGTGCAGGTCTCCTTGCCAATCTGAATGTTGCAGTTACAGGAGGATGAATCAGACCACTGAAATCCAACACTCCTCAGCTCTGCACGAGGGGGGAACTGGATCCCAGCTGGGGAACGGTGCTCCTGACAATTAATTACCTTTCTTCAAAGGTCATCTCTGAAGCCTGACTCTTCTTAAAATTTTTAGTTTCTTCTGGATTTGTTACATTTTATTTGCAGTAATCACAGCCTACTTGGGTTAGGCTGTGATTCAACAAGCCAATAGCACACTCCAAAAGAAAATCTAAAGTAACTCTCAGCTCCTTTTCTAAAAGACCTGTCTTGCAAGACTTCTGTGAACTGCTGATATGTGTTAAAACCGTTGCCTGCTGTCTGAGATTTGTTTGTGGTGATGCAATGAGAGTGATTCAATGAATTGACAACACCCTACTGAAATATTCTGTTCTATTGGCTAAGTCCCGTAAATGTTCTTAAGAGCCCCACTCCTGAAAAAAAGGGCAGACCCCTGTGTTGGTTGTCTGCCCTCTATACATAACTCATGGGGAGAGTTAGGAGCTTTGGGATGTGATCCCAGAAGTCAGCTTTGGAGAGCTTTGTCCAGCTCCCACCTCAGCAGAGAAATCCTGAAGGTGAAGAGTTATTTTAGGCTGCCAATGTCACATGCAGGCTGCTATTAAGAGGTGTCCTAACTGCTTTGAACAGATAACCAGACCTCTCAGACCTCTCCTGAATAATGCAACATGGGCTCCAAATTAGCAGCTGGAGCTAAGTAAAGTATGTCTAGAAGTCAAGGGGGCTGTTGTATCACCTCCAACTGGTAGTCCAATGTGCTCCAAAAACTTAAAAGCAAAACACGAAGTACACATGGAGCTAAGGCCGCTTTGGGTTTTGATGTAGCTTAGCAAGTGTTTATAAAATTCTACACTTGGTTTTAGGTGCCCAAATCCTACCTGTCTTATTTTAGGTAATCAGACCTCTGGCTCTGACCTGGAACCTTGTCCTCTCTCCCTCGTGCTCTGAGGTTACTGCTGTGAATCCTGCCCTGCTAATCTATCCCCTTCTCTTTCAGCATCAATGACTGTCATTGCTGTAAAGGCTGTGTCCAGTATGATAACACTATCTGTGAAGGGGAAAATGCAGCTAACTTATTCCATTTTCTATATCATGGTTGCTTTAATGGCAAGTTCTTGTGCTTTCCAAGTCAAGTAAGTGACCTTCTGCTTATCTCCTAACCTTCATACACATTTTATCTGTGAGTTTTATTTGGTACTGATAATGATTCCAGATACAAGTTGCATTTTGAGGCAACAAATTCCTGGCAGGGCCTTGACAGATGCATTTATTGTCTCCAACTGATGGTATTGCTTATTTAAGCTTTATTTCTTAGTTTATTATTGATTGTTATAGATGCTACCTCCTCTCCTTATCACCTTCTACAAGGTCTTCTCAAATTTGCTTGACTAGTTTTGACACAGTTCTTAACTTATTAAATGAAATTTATGTTTATGTAATCTTTTGGGGGTTATGTTTAGAAATCTTTATTACTGAATAATCAAATGGCCATGTTATCCTCATTATGCATGTCTTCTCCCCAGCTTTATGTCACCAGTCAGACTGAAGAAGAGAGTTTATCTGAACTTTCTCCCTGCCTCTGTTAAATCTGCATCTTGCACTTTGCTATCCTGTATCTCTGTACCTTTCTAGGAAATAGTTAACTTTTGGTGTGCAGGGGACATCCAAGTTTTCCCTTCAGGCCTCTGGTCTGTTAAGGGTTTGGTTTATGCTGCTTTTGCAGATTGCTGGGTATGGCAGTGTGGTAAAATATGTCTTACAGCTGAACAGAGTGTCTGTTTCCTTTATGCCTGTCCCTCTGCTTCAGGTGCTGATAGCATCATTCAGTAATCTCATCTAGACTGTTCAGTGTAAGCCTGAGTATTTACTTGCATGATTATTTTCCGGTAGAAGAGCCAACCCAGCTTTTTCATGGCAGAACATACCATTCCCATGTGGAATCAGAAAGTCCATGCATTATTATGCAGTGACTCTCCATGGCTGACTCAGGAACTCCCCTGTAGCAGATTATAGAGTGATTTACATCCAGCTTGTCTTCACTGGAAGAACAGCTCTGGGCATTTAAAATAGGAAATAAGAGCTTGGTAGATAGGAAGCTTCTGAATTAACCTCCATCTTTCCAGTTTTTCTTTATTTCTTTTGCTGGGCCAAAATTAAAACAGAAGTGAAATGTGCCCATTTCATTCCCTGGGCTGAGTGCCTTTCTCTCTTCTCTCTTGGATGCATTTTCTAATGGGGACAGTACTGTCAGAATAAATTTTTCATTTTATTTGTTTCCTCATTTTATTTGATTGTCATGTGTTAGCTCAGAACAGCCTGTGCTGGAACAATCTCCTGGATCCAGCGCTGGGCCTTGGTATCATTGTTTTAGTTCCTGTGACCAAGTTTGTTGCAAATGGGAGAAAATAATGAGGTGTTTTCAATGACTTCAAAATCCTGACTATCTTGTGGATATGTAGGATTTCTTTATTTTTAAAGCACCATGGAGACTGTTCAACAGTTGCTAAAATAACTATGCAATTGCTTTAATGGCTAAAACAGATCCAAGCTTGGATTTTTACTGTGCACATATATTGCACCAGTGAAACATTTAAATGTGGTTCTTTTTATAGGTTAGAATATACTCTGAAGGCTCCTGATTTTTCTCTTTTGGTCTGGAATGCACTGGTCACATAACAAAGTATCTTCTGGTGCATCCACAAGTTCACACTCATGGTTGATCACTCTATGGGTAAATGTTGATAGCTGTGGTCTCTGTAAAAGTGAGTTAATTGCTTTGCCTTTTCGATCTGCTGATGCAGACTGTGGAGGCTACTCCATGGCCAGTTTCTTGACCCTGCAGGTCTGTGTGCAGTGTATGCTGCTGTGGTCCTGCACACTCTTGGTCGTGAATGTGGTGAGGATTCATGTTGCCTTTCTGAAGACGACAGCAGAGAGTTTCCAACCCAAGGAGCACAGGCTTGGAGCTATCTTCCTGGACTTTCCCGGCAGGACAGGATGTTTCTGGGGTGTGATTGCATGGATAAATATACAAATAGGTGTTTCAGCCAAGCTGGATGGAGCATTAGCAGCAATGTTGACTTCAGCAAAGTGAAACAGTTCCTACAAGAACTCACATGTTCATGTTTGTGCTGTAAATATACCCTTACACAACCTGTTTAAATTAGAGCAACTTGTCCCTGGCTGCTTGCAAGCAGCACTGCTTCCAAGAACCGATGCAGACCATAAGAAATAATACCCTAGCATTCCTGCCTTATCTGTGGAAGACAAAATTTTTCCAAAAATGCTTAAAAAAAATATCCATTGATAGCCCATGGCCAGAAGGATTCATGCCAACTCTCTTGTGTCTTGTTTGTACTCTGCAGAGTCAAAACCAGAAAGTAAATTCAATACATGTATGCTAGTTAGGGCTATTGGGGTAAGAAACAGTCACACTTATTGTTAAACTGACATAAGGTGGCTTAACCTGACTTAAAGTACAAGGAACCTCTTGTAGGCATGAGGTGTAATAATGCTTGTCTTGCAGGTTCTTGAATCAAGCAATGCATCTGTATGAAGCAACAGCAGTTGTGCCCATTAATTTTGTGTTTTTCACCACCAGTGCCATCATTTCAGGTTTGTTTCCAGCCTTCTACCTCTACACAATGATGTTCTAAACATCACGTTTTCAAAAATTACTACCTGTGAACAGGAACCCAAACCAGCCATGGTTTTTCTCTTCACAAAAAGTTTTTCCTAAGTCACAGGTGTTTAAGTTCTGAAAAATAAACAAGTTCACAACTTCTGAAGCAAAATAAATGGCAGGGATGTTGGAACTAGATTATCTTTAAGGTCCCCTTCCAACACAAACCTATTTTCTATGAAAAACAATCAAATTCTAGCTCTTCCAGAATAGATATGTGTGATTTACTGTGTCTTGCTGGCTTACTAGAAGAACCTGCATTTATCCTAGCCTCATCTTGACATCCAGTAAATGCGTTTACCATGTGCACACCAGCCTCTCTGTATACGAACTGGTAGAGTAATTTTAATGGCCTGGCAAACTACTCAAATGACAACCAGCTGTGTTTCATAGTAGTTAGCGTATATTCTGTTTCAGAAGGTGGAATTCTGGGTTAAGTGAAGGAAATAAAATTACTCCAAAGACTTTTTAATCATTTAACATTTTATTCTGGGTGAGAACTTTGAACTCAACATTGTTAAAGAGGGACTGCAAATCTTGGAAATGGTGCGCAGCATCAGAACATGAGCAGGGAGGACGACTAAGATGCTGTATCAGCAATGAGCCAAAATGATCATGTTGTTAGAACATTTATGACTCATTTTAACACACACTGGGGGCTTTCCTGTCATTGCTGTGCAGAGTTTCTCATGCAGAGCTGCCATTAATGAGAAGGGAGTTAGCTTCACGCACAGATTGCCTCAGCACCTGTGTTAGAAGAGACCTACGCTTTGTGACTGAGAGAAGACTTGTGCCAAAAAGGGGTTGCATTCCTATGGCCATATGGGAAGTTTGGCCTGGTGCCTCCTTAAGAGATCAAGTACCTATTCAGGAATGGCTTAATAGCTTTGAGACTGGATACACATGTATTTGCACCAGGTTAGTTAAACCAGTGTAGGGCTTAGAAGAACAACCTCTGCTGAATCTTGCTGGGCTGCTCATAGAAGGTATCTTGTCTCGTGCCACCCCCATCCCCAGTTACAGCCTTTGAAGACACAGTCACACTTCAGCTGCACTGGTTCACACTGGTGTTTCTAAGCAGAACTATGCTCATCAGTGGTTTAAAGCTAATATACTTGGCTGCTAATCGGAGCAGCTGAGATCCAGATACACATCTGGTTCTGTCACCTCCACTACAGAGGTGCTAATTCCTGGAAGAGGGGTGACCAGAAAGAGCTAGTGATCCCTTCAGCCAGAAAGATTTGGCAAACTTGTCTGCTGGAGCCCTTAACTTGGTATAAACATGAGGGACACAGTTAATTATTGAAAATCTGTTCCCAATTGGAGTTAAGATGTCCACATGGTCTGCTGGAGTATCTTAACGAAATCCATGAAGAACCTCTTAGCTATATTGGTATGTCTTTGCTTGTGAATAAGACCTTGAGTTTGACCTGCATAAAAACTGTTGCTGACAATGCAAAAAATACCTGCATCCGTACAGTTACTAACCCAGCACATGTTCCAACCTGATTGACTAAATCTTCACCAGTCCCATGCAGTATCTTGAAAAAGCCTAGATTATAGAATATAGGCACATAAAGTGAACACATCACAATGTGCATTAATACCTTATTTGGGATTTTTTTGCTCCGTTTAAGCATGACACTGCTCCTGACCCTCCCAGCTGTAATTCATATCACTTGGAAGCCAGTCAAGATCTGCAATTCTTGTTTCTGTCACATTCCAGGGGTCATATTTTATCGGGAATTCCAAAGTGCAGCTTTCCTGAGTGTGTTCATGTTTCTGTTCGGGTAAGTGTATCAGCCTAAAATCTGCACTGTTTCAGTTTGTACTGAAACACCATTGCCTTGTGCCTTCTTTTCTCAGTAAGAAGAAACCTGCCTTGTTATTAAAATATTATGGAAAAGCCATTATAGCAGGATAAAAAAAAACACTAAAAAAAAAGATTGATGTCTGTGCTTTGGGAGTTTGGAGCCCGGTTTTGAATCCAAATATGTAAAAATGTGAGACACTTATGAACTACTAATCTCATGATGGAATGAAAAACCAGCAGCATGTGTTGCTCCAGCAGGAAGGAGAAATCACTGTTCTGCACCAAATATCAAGTTACAGGGGGTTCTTTTACAGCTGAGACATCTCCTCCCATGTTACCTTCCAGTTGTGTGTCTGCTGCTGCTAGGCATGGGCAACTATATGAGCTGCTTGCCTATAAGGGAATAATATAATAACTCTCTCCCACCTTCCTGTGTCAAGAAAGACACAGTGTGCCTGCAGAAGAATTCAGAGCATGCTAAATAAATTCCTGAAGAATGGCCTAGGTGTTATGAGAGCAGGAACCTTCTCCTGGCTCTCAGCACTATAAAAACTTTTGGGACAGGGGACAGTTACTCGATAATGGGTGTGAGATGGTTAAAAGCATCTCAGAGAACTACTGGAGGTGTCTTGCCACAGTGCTGTCAAATAAATGGGGCTGATAGCTACAGACATCTTCATCTTCTGCAGTTGGGCTGGAGTAGGTGCACACAACTGCTGTCTTGTCTGACTGTAGACAAAAAAGAGACAAAAACTGGAGATGAGCAACCATGTATTTGGCAAATAGGAATTAGGAGTTGTGTGTCCAACATAGAGCAGATAGAAGATTTGTCCAACCATAGCAGTTTTTCACTGCTTCTGGCTTGCAGCTTGCCCCTGAGACACACAGTCAAATGAGAAAAACAACAGAGATGTTGATTGTCTGCAGCTAGACTGAGTTGTTAATGAAATTGCACATGCTAGAATGCTAGTTTGGATGCTCCGTGAAGATTTGCTCAGGGATTCAAATGTTGTGGTCTCACACTCACAGGCATTTGATTAGGTATATATTGCTGAAAGTGTAATTTTGGCTGTGGAGCCTTTGGAACTGATAATAAAGCTTCAGGAGGCAAAAACTAGACTGAAAGAAATCCCAAGATGAATTTATAGAGCTTCCAGGAAGAAGTGTTTCTTTATAAACTCAGCAACTTGTATTTGGAAGTCCTTGAAAAAGAAACATGGAAAGAAATTCTCATCTCAGATGCAGTGAACTGTTTCTAATGATACTCTGCCACTGTTATTTTGCAGGTGTCTACTGTCTTTCCTTGGTGTGTTTATAATTGCAAGAAATAAAAAAGAGGAGCATTTACAAATTCCTTTTATTGACTGTGGACATATTCCTGGTACGTAGGGCTTTTTTTCTGTCTCTGTTTAAATGAGGTATCTGATAATGGGATGACCTAGGAGAATTGAGTCACAGATGTGCTCTAGTCATATTTAATAAATATACTGTTCCCTTAATTTCTATTCCTGTTCCCAACAGATTTTTCAAAGAATTTTTCAGAGTTTTTTCAAACTATTGTTACAACCAGTCAAATGAAAACAGTGATTACTAGAGCAAAGAATGTTTAAATGATGGATTGATGGGGGATTTGTTTTATTAAAATTCTTTACAGAGTTCTTGTTTTTCCCTTCTCTCACCACATTTCCTTAGGACACAAACTGACAGGGAAAATACAACCAGATTCTCACAGTTCATGCTATGGCACACTGAATAAGGAAGATGACTTGGTGAAAAGTCAAAGCTGAAAGAAGAAAGGACCTTACTTGTCAACTAACAGGAGGAATACCACTGGAACA
This sequence comes from Lepidothrix coronata, assembly GCF_001604755.1. Classification (NCBI taxonomy): domain Eukaryota; kingdom Metazoa; phylum Chordata; class Aves; order Passeriformes; family Pipridae; genus Lepidothrix; species Lepidothrix coronata. The sequence continues at coordinate 969,972 of NW_016690195.1, read as the reverse complement.
AGGCACAGCAGCACTTTTTTGTTGAACATATTTAAGTACACATTGAACTCCTGTATGTTGATGAGTCATAGTATTATTTAATCCTAATTAATTTATCCTGTGATTCTACCAAATGGATTCTAAATATAAAGGAAGCCTTAAGAAAAACTAAATAACCATTAATGATACAGAATATTCTCCTAGTATCAATGCCTCTTGGGGATATTTTTAGAGTCTTAATTGCCTTGAAATGCAAATAGGCACAGAACAGGATTATAAAAATTCCCCTTTGAAACCCCTCAGATCTGTGTAGATGCTTAAAGACAAAGGTGGGAAATGAGAACTTTCATAAGTGACTTCAAAGTATTCTGCTGTATGTACAATTCCTTTTAAATCTGTTCCTTCCTGTTCTGGAGTCAAAGCTGTGGGCATATATACAGTGGACACAAATAGGTAATCACAAAGAATTTTGGATTATACGCAGAGGGACAATCCTGATTATCTCCTACCATCAGATTGATTCTCTTATCTTCCAAGGAAATAAACACTTGTGTGAGGAGGGGGAAGAGAATATTCGCCATAAACATAGGCACATGGGCATGTATACATATCTGAGGTGCCCAGCCAAGGCAGGCCTAGGGAATTATGCTTGATGTTTTACAGCCTTCGAGAAGAGTCCTGTGCACTGGGCTCTATGACCTGTTAGCATAGTCTGTTCTGAGTTTAGCTTCTTTTTCAGCAAAAGCAGGTTTTAGTGAAGAAAGTACATAGTTTTTCAAAGGAAGTGGGGTAGCCAGGCTCCCTCTCTTGATGTGTCTTGGAAAAATACTCCTAAAAAAGAAAAGTAGGGCAGCTCCTTGTTACCACTGCTAAAGCTGTGTGAGGAAAGGCTGTAAAAAACAGAACCACAAAGAGTCACGGTAACTGTACCACTTTTCCGTCATTAAATGGTAGTGTCTCCACATTGATTTAAAGAACCAGAAGTGATGGGAAAGATGGCAATACAGGCTCCGTATTCAGATTTAGGAGGTCTTTGTGTCCCTCAGTCCCAGATGCCCAGCAAAAAAAAGCTTCCTCTGGGCATTCATCATGGGTCCACTTAACCCTGCCTGATAGTACTGATACACCTCAGCCAGCACAGTGGGGAGCAGACACATCCTCTGCATGAAAACTTAAAGTGCTCTTGAAAAATGTGCATGTCTTGTTTTAGGTTTAAATTAATCTGCAGTAATGGATAGGGGCCATAGACTGTGTGTATTTTGTTTCAGTGAGATAAGAGGAAATGAGGTCTCTTTTTCTTTCTCAAATAATTTTTTATTTAATTTTAAAATAGCTACAGTTGAAGATCCATAAGGCAATTTAATTTCAAATGCTACAAAGCACACATAAAGCTGCAGTTTTTCCTGTGGAGCAATGGCCCAGGAACTAGGGCATGTGGGGACTTGTGAAGCTGTTTTTCAATATGGACCTTTCCCAGATGACACAGGACAAGGCTCTGTGTCTGCACCTTACTTGTACTAGCTGCCTGGCTTGGCCTTCCTTTCCCCTCTTACAGCTTGAGTTGAAGTTTCTAAAGCTTAAATAAAAATTTTAAAAAGCACATTATTTTCAGGTGCTTTCTCCAGGGAGTAAGAGCATGCCTCTCTCTTTCTTTTGCAAGTCAAATTTAAGCTTCTTTCTAAGTCTCAAGTGAGAGTGTGTGCTAAAGATGGAAATAGGAGGCCTACAGGCTTTTGTTCTATGACCTGGGAAACAAATGAGTGAAAGGGTTTGGTTTTGTTGCTTTTCTAAATGATTGGCCTTGGGCATCTTTCCGAAATCTGTTTCCATGACTCAGGAGGTCTGGAGGAGGTAATAAAGGTTACCAGGTATAGGATTTTCTCTTTAGAGTAAGAAATCAAATGTAAAAATCTGGTAAAAGTTATTATTTATTTTATATTTCTGTATTTCTTCTTGAACAATGCTTTTTTTTTTCTTCCTATGGGTTTATACTAAAATTATAAGGGTTAAAATGTTATCTTTAAACCCTAACATATTTGAAAGTAATTTATGGAGCAAAACACTGGTGAGAATTATATGCAATTAAAAGTTGTGATTTGACACAGTCTTTGAAACTCAAGTACGTTTCAACTAATTAATATATTACAAGATCAGAAAAACTCAGTGATGAGAATTCATTACTGCTCTGCCAAGAAAGGGACATGACTTATTTCAAGAATCAATTTCTAATCAATGCTGTTTTCAGATTCTGCTTGCCATACTTAGGTAGCAAACACCACAGACAAAGCAAAAGCCTTTGTGCTGGAATACTAAACCATCTCTGAAGCCCTTCTCTTTAATAATGAGTTATTTTCGTGTAAGGTTTTTCCTGATATCAAAAATGTGAGCTAGATAATAAGCTGCAAAACTTGCACCTGCAGACTGAATTTTCCTGAACAGATCCTCCATGGGATATGCAGAAATCAAACCAAGGGAAGGCATGGTGGGCAGGCAACATCCCATGTGGTCCTCCAGGCTCCAGCTTGGGATTTTTGACAGACCAGAACCAGGAGGACTCGTTTAATGCTTGTTCCACTGCTGGTCACGCTGCAGCAAGAGATGAAGTATTAACTGGCCATGGGCCTGGAAATGGGAGCTCTGGAGTAGAGCGAGGCTGTTTAATTTTTGCTGTAAAATATCCAGATGCATTTACCCAATGTTTTCAGCTGGCAAAAAATAAGTGACCTTTGGACTAGATTTGTCTATCTGCCGATGGTAGGGGCCTGGTGTTCTCCTGGCAGGCTGATTGCCTGCTCCTCCCTACAACCCAACTTTTGGCAGCATCATGCTTTTCATGTAAGGGCACTGGTTACCTAAAACCAAAGTAAAGAGGCTGGACATTATAAGGGCTTGAGTTTATGTGCTTTGAAGCTATGGTTTCATGCACTTGGCAAGCTGCTTGAATGGTTCAATGTTGCTGAAAGACTCATCCTCTTTTTCCTGGATGTGAGGTCCTGTGGCTTCCTGTGAGCCAGTTCAGCTAACCCATTCTGCATACACAATCTGTATCCTTCTTGCTGGGATAGCTCTCTGAGCTGAGGCAACTGACTGGAGAGTATGGTGGGAAGGATGTGAAAAGGAGGAGAAGGAGTGAGACCTCTCTTCTTCAGGGGGAACTATTACATTATTTCTCTCCTGAGGAGATTCTCTATACAGCAAGCATTCTGCTAAGATCACTCTTCATGTATCACCATAACCCAAATACAGTTATGAGCTTCTTGAAGAACTTTTAAGTGTCTGACTCCTGAAGCAAAACCGTGAGCCAGAGAACTGGCTTCTGTATAGTGAGCGATATGTGGCCCCAGAGGGGGCTGAGATAGGCAGCTCGTGACACCAGCAGTGTCTCAGGGTCAACTAGAAGCCCAGACATATGTCGGACTATGAATGATTCTGAGGACTAATTTTTTTATTTCCAATGACTGTTTGCTATAAGGTGTATAAACAGTGCTGGAAGGATGGACTGAAAAGTCTTCTGAACTCAAAATGGTCTCACTCTTGTGATCTCTCCTTCCAGCCCACTTTATGCAGGATCGTTGGTTGCTTGCAGAGAAAAGTGTTGCCTCTGATAACACTGGGGTGCAGATGATTAGGCTGAGCTGTCTTTGAGTTTGCCCTTTTGTTACCGTCCTCTAAGACTTGGCATTTTTCTTGTTGGAATTTATTGTTCATTCCTTCTGCAGAAATCAGCTGGACTGTGTTAACAATCAGCCCAAAGGAGACAAAGGCTAACTACCATAATTATATTCCATATATTGTATGTGGTTTTAGCTTGCCTTTTTTTTTTTCCTACTGATTTGAGAGTGAAGGATGACTATTCTCTGCCTAGAAAAGCATCTCTCTTGGTGGATGGGAGATGTTTTAACCTTTTGAAGATGAGAGATGCATGGAGACAACTTCCAGGCACTTGGCTGCAGTAACCATTTAGTTGCAACCTAAAAGGAGGCAGCATTGGCAAATACGTCGCTACATATTAAGCACTCATGACCATTTAGAAAGGATCCTGGTCCTCTTGCCATGTGTTACATCTGTTCAGAGCATATGTAGCTGATCTGAACCCTTAGGCACATAAACATATTCTTGAAGCATGCCTTGAGGATGTCAATGTCTCTTGGGCATGTACTGTCTTCCATGCAGAGCTCTTGCTGGGTCCTCCCTTTAGGGAAATTAGACTGTGGGGTGGATATACACCATAGGATTACTCTGATAAGAAGGTACAGTACTGCCAGAATGTTCCCATGACCTGGGAAGTGTTTATAGAGTATTGCCTTACAAGGAAGTTGTATAAACTTACAGTCTTAGATTACATTGCCTTTATTTTCTGATTCCCACCAAAGTAAGCAAGGGCAGTTTTGGGTATCCACAGAAGCAGAATTATTAACACCTCAGGAACTTCAAGATCTAAATAATTAGGTGGCTGCTGAGTAGGCTTCTTATTTAATCTAAATCCTAGTTTTGCTCTAAGGCTTGTCCAGGCCTTTCAAGGTGCATTTCATAGTACAAATCTGCAGCAGCATTTTGATTGCTCATGGACTCGGTCACCGGTGCCAGGAGAATTTGTGTCAGTTCAGTTCACAAGGTAACCATGAGGAGGACGGTGTTCAGCGGCAGACTGAGAAATCATGGTGGTTGAAGAGTTTTGCATGAATGCAGAGGGGTCCACACTACAGTGGTCTCCTGGACTCCTTGTTGACAGTGTCAACAAAGAATTTGTTGACAATATTTAAAGGAGAGCTACTGTAAAGGAATGATTAAACAGGTGGCTCTAACACTGACTGCTTTACATGAAGTCGATATTTCACTGTAGTCCGTGGCACTAATACCTTAAACATGAAAAGTGGCCTGTGGCCATTGATGAAGTAGCCAATTTTTGTACTTTGCTAAATCACATTGGGAAAAATAGAAATGATTGATTTAAGCCTCCAGCACAAACATGCACTTGCCAGCTCTCTAGTTGGAGATTTCCATTCTTGGAATAGGCATTGCCTTGCCTAGATGAAATCTTTGGAGTCCGCTGCCAGATCTTTTGCCAGAATCATTAAACTGGTTGAAATAACAGCACTGTCATTTGTCTTCCATTTGATAGCTTGTGGGCGTAAATCCAGAGCAGCATGAACACAAGATCAGTAGTTTTCTCTTCATTTGAAAAAAAAGTTAAAAGTTTTTCCTGAGTTTCAATAGCAAGTGTATCAAGCCCTGAGCTTTATGCTGTCTGATGCTCTCCAATGCCCTCAGCCAAGAGTAAGAAAGCAAGCTTGCACTGCACAGAGCCTGCTAATTAGGCAGTTCTTACCTGTCAGTGAAGGTCACTGCTGGTAACACACTGTACAGCAAGAGAATACAACAAACTACTTGAGCTTCTATTCAGTTTTCCAAGAGCTGCTGTTCTGTGTTTTATAAGGGAAAAGAGCTGAGGAATATGATTTACTAAGCATCGCAGTTACGCATGTGTTTATTTTTTTCCAGACAATGTTTAACAGTTAACTAACTGCATGTCCTGACTATACTGACTGGATTCTGGGTGTGTGCATGTGCTGCAGGATTTGATTCAGAAGTGTGAATAACGGAGTTTGCTGATATAAGAAGGCAGCTTTATGTCATCTGGCCTGGCCTCTTTTACAGTTCAAGTCAGGCAACCTCCTCTGAGCACTTCTGTGTGAACCCCTTGGCCCATCTATAGAAGAAGGCAACCCATCCTCTCCTACTAGTCAAAGTAGAGGAACCACCAATGCCATTAGTAATTTTTACTACCAATGAGTCATTGTTTGCTTTTGAACTCTGCCTTATGTCTATTTTAACTTGTTTGGATTTAACTTGCACTGTTTGTCTTTTGCCAGTGATTTAAAGCATTCAGTGAGTCCCTCTAGTGAAATATAGTATGATGACTTGGGCTTTTTGCTAAGCCAAAGAGAAGGAACTTTTAAGTCTCTCAGCATCGGATCTTTCTTTACGCCCTCAAATTGTTTTCTGTGGTGGTTTTCTGATTTCTCTCAATTTTTCAGTATCTGCATTTGGTCAAATACAAAGTGAAAATCCGATCCTAGCAGCACGGAAGAAGTAGCACAGAACTGGACCAGACCCAGTGCACCATGATCGAGTGCTTGGCTTCCCCTCCTCTCACAGCTGCAGCCCTGCCACCTCTCCTGGGAGGTGCCTACACTTTGTTTTGACACTGTATTTTAACGTTGGCTGTTTTGCACACCCAGAGATGCAGCAGCATCAATTATTTTCAGTGATTTGATGTCTGACTCATTGCTTAGTTCAGTGGTGGTCCAAAGAGTAGGTACCCCTGCTCAGAGGTCCCCAGGAGGTCTGGCACAGCAGGAGACCTTGAAACCCTCTGGCCCAGGGTCTGACACAGACGTGGTGGCACCTGGCAGTTGTAGTAAGCAACACTACAGAGCTGCTCTTTCTTCAGCACCTGAGAGATTTGAGAGTTCAGAGAGATTTGGGACCAGGATGACTAATTCAGTGACTGCTTAAGGTGTGGTAAGTAAATAGGACCTGTGAGAGGTGCCTGGATGTGGGGGGTCCCTGCCCAAATTGGTTGATCTCTTCTCAAGGATGGTGATATTTGTCATATATGACAGAAAGGCTTCTGCTCCCTCTGTCCCTCACTGCTCACAACCTCACAGTGAGCACGTCCCTGCCCAAATTGGTTGATCTCTTCTCAAGGATGGTGATGGTGCACCAGAGAGAAAAGATGCTGATATTTGTCATATATGACAGAAAGGCTTCTGCTCCCTCTGTCCCTCACTGCTCACAACCTCACAGTGAGCACAAGTTCTGAAAGCAACAATTTGGACTTCTCCCCTCCAAGAGGACACAAGTACCTGCCAATGCTGAATAGGACATCAAGACCCCAAGTAGTGCTTGCCAGCTGTGGCCTCTTTGGATTGGTCTGGTGATAAGCCATTTGCTTTGGCTGTGGATGTCCCACCCTGAGGTTTCCAAGGCTCCCACAGGGTCCTGCTCCCAGGTGGACCTTGCCCTTCTGGTCCTGCTCCTCCCTGAGTGTTCCCCAGCCCTTTTGTGGATATCAGATTTGATATTCATCTGTGTTGGAGGGAATGCTGTCGTGTTTTTACAGCCCAGGGTCCCATTACACCACAGAGCAGGCACAGCTATTTTGCCAGTAGCTTTGCACTGTGAACAGTTTGAATCCAGTACTCTGAGGTGTTTGGGGTGGTTCTTCTTGGTATTTTCAAATGAACAGATCTCTAATGTCACCTCAATTAGCCTGAGATATTTTGTGGTAGAGTTCATTTGAAAAAAAAAAGCTGCTTTTAATACTGAAGTCTTTGCAAATAAAAGGCCCCGTCGGAGGACTTTGAATGTGATTACAGTGACTCACATTTTTAATGGCTTTTTTTTAATCTCAAAAATGGCTTTTTTCCAAATAAAATCCTACAAGGCCTCATATAACAAACAAGGGTTACTGCTCTTTTCCACACATAACGTGAAAAATATCCTTGAGTGAAGCAAACTGCAGCCCATCTGCTGTAGCTTGGCCGGCGTGCGGCACAGCTCCCTGACCATTACGCATTGCTCTTGGTAAAGCAAACCACCTGCTTCCTGCACGAGTCCCGCCTCGAGCCTCCCCAGTGCTTCTCCGAGGAGGAAACTCATCCAAACTGCTGATGGGAGATGACAACCTTGGCATTCCCTTTCGCTGCATTTGTTCTTATGCCATTTGTTGTTCACTCAAGTGCTCCGTGGACTTGCGTCTTCTTTTCCATCCAGGCTAGAAAAAGGCAGGCTGTGCCAGAGATAAATAGACTCCTACCTTCCTGTCTATGGCGCTCCTTTAATGTCCAGCTGCAGCCAGCAAAGTCTTCGTTTGGGAAGCCAAAAGGGCACCCTTGAAAGGGAAGGGAGAGAAGTCTTGGGGCAAGTTTGCCAAGGAGTGATCTGAATGTCAGCCCCCTCCTCCCTGATTCAGGGTCTGATGCTGCAGATGCTTAACTGAGCTGAGCTTTTCATGTATCCCACTTGGGTCAAACAAGTACTCACATGAATTCCAGAAGCATCCTGGACATGTACTTCCTAGACACATTTCCTAACACTTATAGCACAGACAAACTGTAATTTTGCAAAGACTGTGATGAGTAAAAAATGGCATTTCCCCCAGCTGCTTGCCATCAAGCTGCATAGCTCTGGCAGCTGAACGGACCAAAGCCAACGCCATTACACAGCACATGCTAAGCATCCTCCCATTGCCTTCACTGTCGGTGAAGGAAGAACTCCATTAATCTTGTTCACTGCTTAAAGCAGATTAGGCACCATCTGCATAGCCCTATCCACCAGCCTCACCAATAGAGTGCCCTGAAGTCCTGGGCATGGCTTCAAAGGATGCAGCACTGTACGAAACAAATGGCTTTCTATGGCCTAAATAAGGTCAGGATTCACACTGCTCTGGGTACCTCTTAGTGGTCAAAACATTAATGTGAAGTTTAAAAGTCCAAGGTGAAATCCTTTCCGAGTCTGAACTGAAGACCATTAGCTATGTCTTCAGAAACTGGAAGAACTGGGCTACTGGGGAAAGAGGACTTCTGCTTGGCCATGACCCTGCTGCTGCAGTCCAGAGAGTGCTATGGTGGTACTTCATATGTCTGTTAAGACAAGATGTTTCTTTCCTCCTACATTTAAAAAAAAAAAAAAAAAATCCAGTGTTGTTGTTTTCCTAAAAATTAAACAGTTTTCACTACCTTCTTCTCTGAAGTTAAACAGTATTGTTAAATTCTCTAAGTATAAATAACCATCAGCAGCACTCTGAGGTAAACACCTCATATGAAAAATTCCCACTCAGACAGTAGAAATTTGGCAATTTTATGGTCAGCTCAAAATGTGATCTTAGAGCAGAGAACAAAGCCCTCTTGAAATAGCATTATTTGGAGGAAAAAGTGTTTGTGGGTATGTGTGGTTAACTGCATACTTATGTGGCAGAGATTAGTGGTACCAGCCCTATCATGTGTTTGTAAGTGTGCAACATACCGTGCCACTCAGTTCTCAGAGTGCACCTTTTTATTATTTCTTTTTTAGAAATGAAGTTGTGCAATATGCAGTAAATATCATTAAAACTGGGAAAAAAAATAGTTATTTAGTGTGCATGAATGTGTTTTCTAACACAAAATAATATCACATCTTAAAACGTGTAATTAACCATTGGCCAAAACGAAATCACGTCTTAACAATGTGTCATGTTTGTCTGACCAAAACTCAAAGCTGTGTTTATTTTTGTTATGTTAAGTGGTGACCTTAAGCACACCAAGCCACTGGCAGAGTGAAGCTGCAGCTGGGACTGCATGAAACAGGGTAAAAGGCGCAACATGCACTTCAGTAAAGCACTGGTTAAGGTTGTCTCATCATCAGCCTACAAGAATAGAGTGATAAAGAAATTTCAGGAATGGTCCTAACTCTGTTTCAACAAATGTTGGTGCTCATAGATTGCAGAAGCCACAGCAGAGTCCCTGTGCTTTCTGTCAGCTGCTTAATAACTAACAACTAAACTGCTGGTGTGAGCTGGGGGCTTACTGGGAGGCATTCTGACTCTTGCCTTGAGCCTGTACTTACAACAAATTGTGTCCCAGCATGGGTAAGAGACAAGAATCCTGAATTCCTGGGTGCTTATATGTAGGGCAGTGTTTTGGTTCCTTTTTCCAAAGAATCAAAATCAGGTGAAGTTAGGTATAGCTCTAAAACCTGGCTCCCTCCTTTCTGGAGCAACCACCCCTGTTGAGCCTTCCCCATTCCCTCCAGTTGCCTTTCACAGCAGATCTTTAGGGTATTTCTGTATTCCCTGTGATGGAGGAGGCATCAGCAGTCAGGACACAAATCTGACTCCCCTGCACACATTTTGTGTTTGGCATCGTCTGCTTAGAGTGTTGTCCTGAATCCTTTTGGGTCAGCTTTATATGCAGCATTTTTGAGTGCTCAGCAGTATCTGGGTAGGGCCTGTGGGTGTGTATGCAGTACAAATAATTCACTTAGATAAAAGGCAGTTGTAGAAGCCCAGAAGATAAGGGGCTAATGTGTATGGCTCAACATTCTGATAGCCAGATAGCTGTGGAGTCAACCAAGGATTGTTGGTAATAACCATGCTTGTGAGAAAGAACAGGATGTGGCTGGACAAGAGGACCATATGGAGGTAGGGCAGCACTTTTCTGGGACAAGCATCCTTGTTCTGGCTCCTGGAAATAAGCACAACACAGTACAGCGCAAGCACAGCAATGAGGTCAAGAAGCAGACGTGGACTGTTGACCAAAGGTCGACTCAGAAGAAGGGGATCAAGACCACCCAAGACCCCAAAATGCTCTGACTCATTTCCAGAAAGGTCTGAAAGAACAAACTGTGCATGATAATTAATTTGGATTAAAAGTGATAAATTTAGCTTCAAGGCAGTTTCTTTTCGACTGCAGGCATCTTTGAATCTTCCCCTTAAGGTGGGACACCACAGCAGCATGAACAAAAGAATAAATAAGCTTACATGTATCATAAAAATGTGTCTGGAGTTACAAAGTCTCCAGCAAGCTCTGGTAAAAGTAAGCAATGGAACAAGGTTCCAAAAAGCTTTACAGTAGAAACAGTGGGAGCAAGAAACCTAACTAGTCTTAGGGTGGAGTCTGCAAAAACGTATGATATGTTTGTTTGCAACAGCACAGGAGCCTCTGCTGTGAAGGTCACTCCCTGTCCTATGCTCCACAAGCTGATATAGCTGTTAAATTCAGTCTTGACTTCCTGCAACAATAAAGCTGCAATGCTGTGAGAAAGGGAAAAGACTTGCATTTGAATGGAGGCTATGCAGTAGCTGAGATATTCCAGGATGGATATTTATACTGGAAAGGTCAACCTGGCCTACTGCAACAGTGGTAGTAAGGGCTTCGGCGGTATCTGTGGTGGTGTCCAGTAGGCAAAAGGAGTGTAGTAAAGTGATATTAACCTGCTGGTTTTATTGTTAGCACTGTTGTACGTAGCATGCTTTATTTGTGAGTATTAAGCACCTGATGGAAGATGGAAGCCTGATGCGGCAATCTGTCATTGACTCTAAAGAGTACAGAGAAGGCATGAAGACTTTGTGTCTTCACAAATAAATGAAATAGTGGACACACTTCTCCAAAGCAGTGGTTCTCCATGCTCCTTAATCCAAAGTTCCACCAATTTTTTGGAGGATTAAGCTGCAGACTGCTTGAGCAGTCTTAATGCACCAGTCTTCATGAAAATCAACTGAAAATTAGGCTGCCCTTTGAAAGTTGAGGCAGCATGTGTGTGAGGGTTTGAGCAGTTTTGGGGTGGAGGAGACAGTGGGGAGAGTTCCTTTCTTTTAGAATAATCTCAGATACCATTCTCTGAAGTCCTGCAGACAAAGAGTGGCCCCCAGAGCACGGGTTGAGAAATACTCTCCCAGGGACACAATAACATCTGAGCACAGAACTGCATTGTTCCCTAAAGCTGCCAAGTTTGCCAAGGATGGCTTGGAGAGCAGGGGGTGGTTAGACCTCTCCACTGTTATTCACAGCTTTAACTTACAGCAGAACAGAAAACAGCACTAACTGTTGTCATAGTGAAGGAAATGTTTAAACTCAATGCAAATGTAATCCATGCTGTTCTGCTGCAAGCAGGTGTGGAAAGTTGACAATGGAAGATCTGGGTATTCTCATGAAGTAGAGCATGATATCAGAGCTGACACATTCAGCACCTTGTACCTTCTGACTGATGTCTGTGATGATCAGAACACGCAAGAACTGAGAGGGAGTATAGATTTTAAGGAAAGTTGCATCAGCAGCCACAAATGAAACAACATCCCAAGAAAAAAAGGTGAGTGGGCTCTAGAATACACAGACAGGAAATGTGTGGATCCCTGAAAAGAGGCAGGTTTCCAATGGGTTTCTTTAACTTTCCAGAGTGAGGAGTAGCCTTTTCAGAGCCTGGAAACATTTTCTCAGTGCATAAGAGATGTCTCAGAAATGAGACAAGGATAGTCAGACTAAAAGCAGAACTCCTTTCTCATCAAATTTCCTTTCAAATACTAATAAAATGCAAATATTGAAGTCTTCTCTACTTACAGTGGTCTTGATTTTCTGTTCTTTTTGAGGAACACTGAAGAAAGGTATCTCCTTTCCCTTGTTCTGTAGGAACACAATAAAATTACAGTAATCTGAAAAAATACTGGCATTAACTGTGAAAAAGGATAATGCAGAATTATATCAAAGAAAAAAAATTTTTTTTGTTACAGTATAAGATATTTTAATTCCTCCAAATGAGTAGCACATTTATTATGAATGTCAGAATTTCCAAAGGTAACCTTCATTAAGTCGCTTAAAAAGTCAACCATCAACACTCATGTGGTTCAGAGTCTGTAGAGCAAAACCAATAATAAAACCAGGAGGCCGTTCTTTTCTCTCCCCGTTGCTTTCTTTCTTTAAACAAGAGTACATGTGCATGTGTGTGGGTCTGTGTGTGTGTAAAACAACAGAAATCTAGCAAAGAGCAGGACTTGCTTGTCTCTGCATTTGCTGACTCCAAAATATATAATTCTGAAAAGTTAAAAAGTCTTGCTTTTCCCATATTATCCCCCTACAGGAAGAACTTTCTTTTTCCTGCCTAAATCATCACTTAAAACCTTTTAGGATTAAAACATGACTAAATCTAAACCTTTTCATTTGGAACAAGCATTTTCCAGCAGGTTTGGATGGTCAGCTGTGACCATTTCGCTTCTATGAAGTTATTTGCAAAGGGAAAAAAAGTTGTTATAAGTGATTTCAGTTTTTTTCAAAGATTACTTTCTTGATAATGTTATACAATAAGCCCCTAAAAGCTGCTTTATAGGCCAGCTCCACAAGACAAACAGTGAACAAATTGGTCTGGGCAAGGAAAGCTTTCCTAAGATAATTAAAACAACTTGTGCCGGCACTGTGAGAAAGAAGACAGCTTTCAAAATGTTTATCTTCAAGCTAAAATACAAGTCCCAAGCCTGAGTTTGAAAAGCAATTGAAAGATCATTGGCCCTGGCAAGGAGCTGATGCGCAGTGGGAGGTAGGTGGGCCAGGCTGTGAGCATCACGCAGGTGGGACTGGGGCCAGCGGGTCAGCTGAGAGGGTCCTGGGAGGAGGTGGGCAGGGACTTCTTTTCTTTGGCATGTTCCCCTGGTCTCAGAGGTGCATCCTCTGCCAGCTATCTCACAGTCCCTCCTCACATGAAGCTTCCTGTTAACCCACCACAGCACCTTTAGTCTCGCAGTTTGTTTCTCTCTTTTGGTTCCTCCATCCTGTGGATGATCACGCTGCACAGCTCCTCTGCCTCTCCTGCGTCTTCTGTGGACAACTCCACTGTTGACATATCTGAAATACTCCTTTTTTTTGCCAATGTATCCTTCTCCTGTTGCTTCTCTTCATGTTGGCTTCATGTAAGTTATTTAGGCAAAGATTTATATGCAAACCCAGGGTGAGAACAGAGGCCAACATATTGAAAAGGCTTTGGTCGTAACCTCACTTTCAATCTCTAACTTTAAGATAGTGTTGCCTCCTGGTTCCAAATTTCCAGGTGTTGCAGCTGCTGCAACTCAGTGGTTTTGTTTATTCTTCAACATTTCCTTCATAAGAAGAAAGAAAAGTTCAGCCATTACTGCATGAGTGGGAAGTGAAGAAATAAACCCCTCTCCTCATTAAAACAAAATACTCAGACCTTTTCCCTGCCTTTCCCCACCTTCCAAGTAGGACTTCAAGCAGAGCGCAGTAACAGGCAGTGATTATTTGCTGTGGAAGTATGTTCATGGAGTGCAACACAAGGCTAGATCCCAGAAGAAATTTTTGTTGTTGATTGGATAGTTAAAAGGATTTGGAAATCACCTAAGGAGCATGGGAAGGAGGGTGTTACTGTCTCGGTCACTCATTAAAACTGCACCTGGTGCATTTCTATGCAGCAAACCACCACATGCAGGACTGCATCTCCAGAAGTAAACAGTCTGAGGAAGCCAAGGATCTGGAGAGAAGGACAAACCTCATGCCCAGGGTGAGCTCTTGCAATCACAAAATTGAACAGTAGTGGTGTCCCCTATAAGCCTCAGCCTGGCACATTTGGCTGTCTCTTCATTGCACATGATAGCTTCACCAAAGTTGTGGGCTGTCTGCTGCTCACTGTGTAAGTTCTGTCTGTGTCACCTGCATGGGCTGTTGGGCTACAAAAAATGCAGTGTGCTCCAAAAATGCAAACAAGTTGGACATCTAACTAGAGAACATGGCAAAGTGGACTTAAGGTTTGAAGATCCCTTTCTCTGAGAACTAGAGAATAATAGAGCCCAATAAACAACATAAGGGTACAGTAATTACTGGCCATCTCTGCAGAGAAACCTGCAGAGAAAGTGACATCTTTAGACAGAGATTATTTCTTATTTGTGTCTCTTGCTTTCTTTTGGCTAAGAGTGGCATTTTTACTTAGTAGATTCCTGATTTGTCCTCAGTGCATTTTGTGCTACTAAATGGCATTATTGCAACCGGAGACAGCACAGAGTAGTTTACCCAAATTGTAAGGGTAAACACAAGGGCAACATATCCATGGTTGCTACTGCTGACAAGTTAATGTTCCATTAAAACCAGATTTAAGCCCCGAACACACTGGACACATGAGTAACCTGTACAGTTCTGAAGTTAAGAGGCTCCCTTGTTTGTTGCATAGTTAACAGCTAAGGCTTAGGCAGAGTTGTTACATCTACAGCTTCTCTGCAGCCCTTGCGGACAGAGCAAAACACAAATATAAAGTATGTTAGAGGTCTGGAATAATATGGGAAAGGGCCAAAATGGATGGTGGCAAATAGTGGGAGAAAGGTCATGAGAAAAAAAATGAGGGAAGTAAATTTTATTAGCAGAAAAACAGGGCATGACCCTATCATTTGGCAAAGTTACAGAAATGTTAACCTTTGGAAATGCTATTAGTTCACTGCTGTTGGAAAGTTGGCTAGAAAGGCAACACTCAGGACTGACTCAGTTCTAGGGTTTCTGCTGTGCTAAGCACAGTAACACATGAACACACCTCTCTCCCCTCTCGGAGGCATGCTTGTAAGGAACAGCCACTAAATTGTGTGTTATTCCCAATATTTTGCTACCCTAGGCAACCAACCATCAACTCCAGTCAGCATGACTTTTTTTTTTCATGGCGAGGCTTCGCGAACGAAGATTTGGGAAGGCTCTATCCA
>NW_016690195.1:899462-954334 GCF_001604755.1 Lepidothrix coronata | reverse complement strand
ATGAAATTTTCTGCTGGATGAGCTGGCACTCCTGGCTCCCTCTCCAAGCTCTGCCAATCACTATTTTTTTCCTTTCAGCATTTGCCTTGAATTTGAAGTTGCAGGATATAGAGATTGATGGTTTTATTCTTTAGAGGAAAGGAATCAATTCAGAGTGCATGCTGGTGCCCAAAAGAGTCTTAGGGAAGAGAAATGCTCTGTCAATTTATCCAAGTGTATTTCAGGGCTTGAAAGTGGAAACAGAAAACTTACTAGAAATATTTGTATTTTTTCTTTAAATTAATATTTTAATTGGAAAACCCATACTCTATAGAGTTTCCTGTAGGATATATTTCTCCATATTTGGGAAAAAATACCCAGATGTCTAAAAGCTCAGAAAAATACTTGAGTTTCATTCTTTCCTCTTGTATTTTCCACTTGAAAAAATTTTACCATGATAAAAAATGAAGGTACATAGAGAAGAAGACCCAGTTAATAGAAGGTTGCCTTCTGCAGTCTGAAAAAAGATAGGTGTTATACAAAGGGAAAGAAATTTTAATGATAGCAATCAAAGTTCAAAGGAGAATCTTTTAAGGGTTTTCTACTATTTTATTTTATGGGATAAAAGTATATCCTGTCTGTGAGGTCAGAAACCCTATTTAGCGCCTGTTTGAGAAGGAGACTCAGACTTCAGTCAGGAGATTGGCTGAAGCTTTAATATTTTATAATACTCAGTGGTCTTAGCATTTTGAGGACTGAAAAGGAGGAGACAGATACTGCAACTTGTATGTTTTTTTTCCAAGCTAGGTCCCCACAGATTAATTTATGTCCTTGAAAATATGCAAATTAATTTTACAAATGGATCTGGATGAGAATCAATTTTTAGTGGTCATCAATTTAATGACCTTGCAGATAGAAGAGGTGACCTCTCTTACTGCTTAATAGACTTTGAAATCCAGCTGACATGTGGAGTTCACTGTTTTCAATGGTGAAAGGGAAGTTATTATTTTTGGTTGGATTTTCTGTTCTGATCCCTGAAGACCACATGAAACCTGGCTACTGTCCTGGGACTTGTAGTTCAAGTTATTGTCTTTCTAGTCCCTGGAGTTAACCTAATAGCCTGGGATCTTACTGTAGAAAACATTTGGAGAAAAATGAATTTATGTTGTATTTCCTGCATATTTTTGATAGCTGCTTGGCCAGACTAACAACATCCCTCCTTGTACTGTGGGACAGTAATCTTTCAGCTTTTGATGGTCTTTTACAGAAGGAAATCTGGATAAAAAATGCAATGTTTCAAAATGAAGGCCAAAGTTTACTCAGAATAGGATCAAAGTGGAATTTAAAACACACATACAGCATAGATGTAGCCTTTTCCTCTTCTGTGGTCTTTACTACACTTCTACGGGAAAGCCGTCAAAAACTAAACTGTTCCACACCAAATGGGAGGATACCGAGTACAAACTAGTGGGGGGAACCAGGTGTTCCAATCCACTTAGGTGTGGAGAGATGAAGTTTGCCTCGATCCACAAACGTGGAAAGGTATTTGTTTCTAATCCACCCAAAAGCGAGATTAATGCACAAATGAGGCCAGATGTTGGATTCCAAAATGATAATTCAACTTTATTTTCTAAAACAAAAAGAGAGGAGGGAAAGTAGGAAAACAGAAAAGTAGGAAAAGCCAAGAGAAATTACTAGAAGCACAGAAAAGTGGTTACCACCACCATGGGCTCAGCAGCGGCTTGTAGATTCAGTCCTCCTGAGTGGAGGAGATCTCCACTGGGCTCTGATCTCTGGTCTTTTGTCTTCTATCCCAAATCTCCTCTCTGTCTTCTGCTGTCTCTCATCCTTGTCGATCTTCTTCTATGGTCTTCTCTTGTGATCTCTTGTCCTGTGCTCTCTCTCTGCAACCTGTTGGGCACTTATATGCCCTTGAAGCAACTGCAGGTCTCACAAGAAGTTAATTTCGATAGAAACACACCACAGTAGGGTCTGGGTGCTCATTGGCTGATTCATTGATATCCAAGAAAAATTCACCTGGTATACCTTACTTGGTAGAGTATATTTAGCTGAAGTCCTTACCATGTAATAGTTTTTTAATTAAAGAGATTGTTTTTTAATTAAAGCAACTTGCCTTTTACAGTTTTTCAATTAAATCTTTTTGTTTCATGTCTCAGGCAATGGCAAAGCATATATTTTTTTTACCCTGTTCTTCACACCAGGTTGGATGGGGCTTTGAGCAGCCTGGTCTAGTGGAAGGTGTACTTTCCCGTGGAATGGGGGTTGGAACTAGATGATCTTTAAGGACCCTTCCAACACAAATCATTTTATGTTTCTATGATTTTAAAGCTGTGTCAAGCCCCTTCCTCAGGCAATCAAAGAAAATTATTTGTTCCAAGGGAAGCAGAGATTTAAATGTATGTTCCTTAGAAAGCCTCTTACCCTGTGTGCCACGTTTGCCCATGTGCAAACACTTGCACAGCCACATCTTTTAACATTGGTGAGCTCTTGCTTTACGCCAGCGAGTTGTACAACAAAAAGAGGTTGATTGCATATGATGTGAGAAACAAGCCTTCAGGCACGGAATTGCTATTTTGGGATATTTCTGGCTTTGGTGAATAATCCAAAAAAGGAGTAAAACTAGTCTTCTATACATCTACTAACCTAAAAAAGGAAAGTTTTTTACCAAAGGACTCCAGAGCTTCACCATCAGCACAGGAAGGACTGGCTTCCACAGCTTTTGACAGGGGGTGTTGTCACATTGCTCCAGGAGCACATTCTACTGAGGTTGTTTTCTCAGGCTCCAGTGCCTGTGTCAGCTGGCTGCTGCCGGACACGTGCAGTATCCTGGAAGCCTCCTCTCTCCCAGCATCAAGTTTGGGGAAACTTCAGGGGACACAGAAATCTGTAGTTTTGGGGTTGCCATTTTGGAAGTTGTGCCACTGTGTGCTACCTATAGGCATAAAAGTAAGTTCTTAAAGATACTAACAGAAACAACACCTAATTTTTTATAAAAATAATTTATTGTAATGAATGCAAGTAATTAACTCCTCAAAATACAGTAGCTTAGTGAAAGTCTTAAAAGACTAATGTAAACTACAATTAATTCTTTTTTAAGACTTTCCTTGGACTACTATGCACTAATGTTTTATTTTCATCTGCTTCTCTTTGAAAAAACCAAAACCAACTGGTTAAAGTTCTCAGCCAATTTCATACATTTTTGTGCCTTCATTTGGAACCCGCTTCATATATTTGCCAACTAATTTAAAAGAATTATTGCATTGCAAAAATATTCAGAAAACCTGGATGCAATTGATTCCTGTAAGACATTTTGTTCTACAGGAAAAAAAATTATCCATTGTTAACCCTTTAATCCCTGTTGGTCTGTATCACAATTACTTCCACATGCATCTTTAAAAAAAAATTAAAACCCACTGCATTAAGCAACTGTCCATCTGAAAAGTCTATTTTTAATTGGAGATTTACAATTTGTTATTCTGCGCATGTACTCTGGATTTTTGGAACCCCAAGGAACACTAACAGACTTTGATGTGTGTGATCCCTCTTTCTCACCCAACCCAACTCATTCTGAGCAACTGGCTTTGCCCATAGGCAAAGCTGCCTTGGATGACACCTGGTACAACCCAGGTAAGATTTTTCAGAAGTATATGTGTGGTATTTATAAACAATTACAACTGTAGACACGGGATTCATCATTAGAGCCACAGTTAAAACAACTGGAGTGTCTCAAGTGGGGAAAAGGAGGGGGCTTATTCCTGAAGTGGCACTGTAAGTGATAAAGCTCTAAATAACTGAGTTTTTGCCTGTCCAAGTTTGCTTTCATTTCATCCTTTTGTTAAAGGACAAAAAGAAAGAAAAAAAACACAACCCAAAAAGCCTTTAGTATTGCTCAATGTGAAAAAACCACAAACAAACAAAACCAGAAATTAAGAGAGGTGATGTGTGAGAGTGAGCCCTGATGGGCACATGGGTTTCCAGATGCTTGAGCTCTCTCATTCATCACAACCATTTTATTCTTTAAAAAGCAGCCCCTCCCCCCCAAAGAAAAAGAAAAAAAAAAAAACAAAAAACAAACCAATAAACATTTTCTGGGCTAAGAAACAGGATGCTGAGAAAAGGATGAGCTGAAAGAGCTTTCTCATCCTGGCTATTTATTTGATCTTGAGATGAAACGAAATATTGAATTGCATCATCCTTTCTAGAAATTACAGCAAATCCTAACATATTTGGATCAAGAAATTTGAGTCACTCTCTTCCTTTAGACTGCTTTTTCATTCTCTGCTTTACTCTTGCTGTGTCTTGGATGTCTTTCTGGTTCTATTTCTTAAGAATTGGGCTTAGCTGTGCAAGGCTGTCAGAACAGCAGCACTGCCGTAAGCCCATGATGAAAAGACAGCTAAAATGTGTCAAGCAAGCTGATGATGGTAGATGTTAGGCACATCTTGAAGTGTCTAAAAAAGTTTAAAAATAATAAAATCATTCTGTGCAGGCATTTTTCCTACTATAGAATAAACTGTATTTCTTTAAGAAGAGACCCAATGCAATAAATGAAAGCTGTATTTTGTCTTTTGTCACTCCACCTACTTTGCAAACTACCTTGAACTCATTAATTTTATTTTGTCCAGCGTTAAACTGGTTCTGACTTTCAAAGCCACCACAAAATGGTTTCAGCCTATATCCTCTGTCCTTTCTGATTTCTCATTATTCACTACAAGTTTACTTGCTCTTGCAGGGATTTGATGAGACTAGTGTTCGCAAAGAACTTTAGTATAGCTGAGTTGAATTTGCAAGAGGTAAACTGTGGGTGCTGTTTATGTTGCTGACCTCTGGGAAGAGCATTTAGAAACATTGGATTTTGGGTGGAAGAGTTCTGCATGTTATATCCTTGGAAAATAGAACAATGCTATTGCTGTTCTGCTTTTCTCAGTCTTAGAGTGCTTCAGAAACATGCCTTTTGTAGTTTACTCCTGCAAGCTCTGTTCCTACCACCTACTTCACACGGACATGTGAATGGATCACGTTTGACATATCTGGCTCTTCCAGATTTAGAGCACTGAAAGAAAACCGTCATGCTGCATTTGACAACTCTTTGGCTGTGTATTCCATGATCCCCTGAGGCTTCTACCTCCATTGAGCAGTCTGTCACCCTGTCAATTATTTTCCCAGATTTGTTTCAACAACCCCAACTGTCTTTCTGCCAGGTAACTTCTTCCATTACTTAGAGGCTGCTAAATAGAGCGTCCTGAACATCTTTAACAAACACACAATCTGGACCCAGTCACACCTCACCTCATCCCACAGAGTAATCACCACCCTTCTCTGCAACCTTATTTTCTGGATTTGCAATGGTAAAGAATGTGTATCTTGGAGACCCTCAGCTTGGTAGGTCCATCAGTCACTGTGCTGTCAGCATGGCAGGCAACTACCATGCAAGTCATAGTTCAGACCAGGAAAAGACCCTTCCCCAGGTGAGTCTGATACAGCTGCTCTGAGGGAGCAGCAGAAAGAGCTACAGGAGCAGTGCGTTACCATTCAAGCTCTTCCCAGTGCTACAGAGAATGCCAAAATTGCCTTCTGTACTTCATTTTAGCTTCCAAAATCTCTTGCCAAGCACAGAACGAGAGCTAAGGATTTGTGCTGGCATCTATTTTGAGAAAGTTATCTGGAGGACAGCATGGGAGTCAGAGAGCTTGTGAGAACTGCTTTCACTAGGCGAGAGCTTCCTAGGTTCCCAAAATTGCTCATGTATCACAGCCCACAGGAGCTGGTCCAGATGCTCTGGGGTAGTTAACCAACGTGTAGCAACTGTAGTAAGAGCAGATGTGTGTTGTAAACTACACCTGATTCAACATGATGAGCACAGACATACAGTACAGCTGATACACAGATAACACAGGTTTAATTATCCACAGTTTGATTATCCGGTGTTGACATGGTTTTTATGACTAAGCTACCCTCGAGACGCTCAGAATCTGGAAATTGCAACCACAGATAAAAATTTCCTTGCAGCTACATAAAGTCATAGTACTTTTCTGACAAATTTTGGCTGGGAGTTTTGAGCATTTTTAACTTATCGAGTTTGCATTGCTTTTTACAAGGAGTGAAGTCTTAAGGCATAAATCATTGACTTAAAGGAAAACAACTCTGTAACAATATTACAAGATATACAGAACAGGATGCGCTTGGATTCCAGTTTCTGTTCACTGGCTCACCAGAGACAAGGATCATAAATCAAAAATAAAGAATGGAAATCAAAGAAAAGTAACAGGAAGTGTCAAAATGAAAACCTGGCAGAAATTACCAATAGGAGGAAAAGAAAAAAGACTCCAGATGTTTTTTTAAAAAAATAAAAACCTGGGAAAGATTCAGGGAACAAAGGATCTACAAGCAGAAAAGAAAAAATGATAGCTTGGGTGGGGGGGGCTTCTCCTCTTTCTTTCTCACATACAAGCCAGGTCTACAGTGAGGTAAGAAAATATGTATCTACTAAGATGAGGGAGGCAACGAGGGAAAAAAACACACAAACATCACCTCCCCTCTTTTCTTCCCATGAAGCACAGCTCTGGAAACGTGATCCTACAAATATTTCAATGGGGCTTACAATTCAAATAGTTCATTAAATTCAGGATTATTACCATGAGAGAACTTGATCAGAGCAGCCAGGCTGTAACGTTTAAGAGGCTCCTTATTCACACATACCTACAGGCTGCAGCACTCACACGGCCAGAAGCATGCGAATCCCAGCCCTGCCAGAACCAAGCTTTTTCCTTTGGGGCCATCTGCTGGCTCTCCTGCAGATGCTTCTCAGGACCTTTCCGGGAGGGTGATTGGTTTATCAGGTGCATCAAAGGTGCGTGGTGCTGGAGCCATTTGATACGATTTCTCACGGAGCTGTGGTCCAAGCTGTGCTGGAGGCTCCATTTCTCTGTCCCACATGCCACTCTAATTCCCACGGATGGTGCACATTCTACAATCCATATTCTGAAGACTTAAAAAAACCCAAATCCAGCCCCACTTCCAATACTTCCCTTGTGATCAGAGATGGTTTCGCCCCTTCCCCATGTATATGCTATATTTAATCAAAAAATGGTCTAAATTTTAATAATTTTGAGGGTAAAGCATGCTAAATCCTTTCTCCAACAACTCCAGCCAACATTAATCTAATCACCTAAGACTTTCAAACAGAACTGTGAGAGAATTAATTTGCAGACTGATACTTAGAAAGACAAGGTTGTTACTTATCCATGTTTAATTTCTCTAAGAATCAAGCTTAGTCAATAGACTCCCGACTCAAGAATAGATTACGTTTTTATTTGTACATTATAATTTCAGGGTAATTTTACCATCTGGCATATATTGTATCATGCTGCTACTAACTACAGCGTACTGTTGTAAATTCCTTTTCAAGCTGCTTAATTCAAGAATGGCTAAATGCTTAAGGCTATCATAAAACAACCCAACAGAACACCAAAACCCAATAACCTACACACACTGCCCCAGTGAATTCAAACACCTTTCTCCCTTCATCCCCCAGCATGCTTTACAAATTTTGACTGTTTGAACAACATTCATGAACCATACTGTAACATGAAGAAACTTTCAACCCTAGCACATTCCATACAAAAATAATCTCATGTTATAAGGAAGAAAAATATCCTCTATTATTAACAGAAAATGTATGCTGACCCACCACCAGCAATTTGCATCTGAAAAGCTTATTACCTTTCAGACTAGAGAGAGAGACTGATATGCTTTCCATTTTAAAAACTCCAGTTCCTATAATTCAAAATTATATAGCTGGGCTACATATTATTTGCATTCATTTAAGTATTAAACTTTCTGTTCAAAGTTTCTCTACTCGGCTCCTTTGCACTGCAGCCACATCTATTCAAGTACGAGGAATCAGGAAAGCCACTTGCTATATATACTGGATCAGATTGCATGCAGTTACATGTGAAAGTGCACTGTGAAGCTACAGTCCATCTGACCAAAAGTTTCTAAAATGAAAATGATGAGTTTCTGTATATTGTTACAGCATCCACTGCTTTGAGGAGAAAAATGAAGAATATGCTTCTTTAGAGATAAAGAAGATCGTGATAATGACCCATTAGAAATCCTTAGCAATGCAGACATCAAAAGTAATACTAGGTCTGTTTATGCATTAGTTATTTTCTTGAATAATGCTAAAAAGCCTTTTAATTATTTTATAATCTTAGAGATGTTGGGGCTCAGAATAACCTCAAATTTGAGACAAATTAGAAAGGCCACAGAGTACAATACAGGCATTCTTTGGTATTTTGGCATTCTACTGCGTTGCAATTATACTTAAACCTCAATATTAAGTCTTGCAAATCTGTACTGTAAAGATGCTGGAGTCCTTAACAAAACAAGCCCTTTCTTATCTGCTGGCTGGTTGTATAACATATAAATTAACCCTGTCAAGCTAACAAAACCCAGAGCTTCTCCACACCCTGCAGCCAATGAAAAATCCCCTCGAGTGACATATCCCAAGACAGTCCTGGAGCAGTGGGAAGTAACATCTGGGAGAGCATCTGACCAAAGACCAAGAATGAGGTCTTTGTGGTCTTCAGTTGTGTCTTTATCTGGAACGCTCAGAGGGTCACCTTCTAAAGCCTTCATGCCACCCTTTTTCTTCTTCTTCTTCTCTTCTTTTTGTCTCTGCACCTTGTCCTTGAATATGTCACGATGTTTGGGTTCTTGAGGACCACAGAAGAGTTTGTCTTTGCTTAGATGCAGCAAGTCGTCTTCTGTTGGGATGCAAATCATGGCATGTAATTCAGGGTTCCCCTTTCTCAAGAGTGACAAGTTGACCCAGACAAGAGCCCTTGGATAGCTCGTCAGGATTGGCAAAAAAACATCTTCAGTCATTTCTTTCTGTCCCAGTCGAGAAATAAGACGGATTCGCCGATCTTTTCCAGCAGTGGGATAGCACCAGGCTGATAACTGCATTAGTAGTTTCTCACTCCTATTAAAAATTTTCAAAAATAAATATCATGGATAGTTATTAACAAGCAGTACGACAGAAATCCAGCACCCCACATATTTGCAAGAGAATGATTAATAAAAACCCTGGGTTTTTCAGATCACTCTGAGCACAAAAAGAACATGGGGGAATGGAATTCCTGTGTCTTCTTCAGAAGGAAGGTGACACTACTTGTTAAAACCCTCAAAACTTGTTAAACCACAAATACTCTAAAACCTTCAGTGACATTAATGCAGTCCAGAACTTCCAATGTTTTCTTCTCTGGTAACTACACAAAACTACACTAAGTCTTGCATTCAGGCACTTTCCAAACACTGTTGCTGCCCTCATGCGTTGCACTGGAATGCAGGGGATTCTCTATTTTCTTTGGAGTGCAAGAACCACCTGTGATGATGTATTACAGAAGAGAATGCAAGACTATTTTCACAGCAACAGTTTTAAAATCAAAAACATGAACCTCTAAAAGCTCCATCCACCTGGAAGCAGCCAGAATACGCCAACTCTAAGTAAACACAGTAAACTCCAGAGTGTTATATTTAAAATAATTTCAGGAATTTACTTCATCTAGTCACTAAGTTTGCTGGGGAAAAGCAAGGACTTCCACTCAATGGGAAATTCTGATCCATGCAAAACTATTTAATCTCACTGTATTTGGATCAAATAATTCCCTTATCTTAATATTCAAGGCTGGGCTCTTCTTTTCCTCAATTCAATAATTGCCAATAAAGAAATAACATGTGTGTATCATTTTGACATACCTGAGAACAATAAAGTCACTTGTCTTAGTTTCATCTCTCTCACCAAGGTCATGGGTGCTTGTAACATCCTCTGGTTTTAGGGCACCTTCAGAACTTGTTATTTCCATGGTCTCCTCTACCTCACCAGTTTCAGGGGAAGCTTCTCTGACCACTTCTGCTTTGGGGTCACAGTAATTATGCCCTTCAGTTGTGCAGCACTCGGGGTGTGAGGAAGAAGGACGTACAAATCCTCCTGAAGCTTTCATTCTTCCTTCCCAGTTCTTTGTCAGCTGCCCCCAAGGACAGATGAAAGGAGATAGAGTGCCCAGCTTGACATAATTTGCCCTTTTTGCAGGTGGACGTCTAAATTATAAACCAAGTAAGTAGGTAAGAATATTTGTTTCCTGGGCCTTTACTCAGTACTTAGCACTTCAAAAGGCTGTCTACTTTTTCCTGCTAGTCTAATAATGTTTTCTGTTTTCAAAATCAAGTATTTAGAGCAGAAAGTTAACTCTGCATTCCCTTTGTTATCTCATTGAACAAGAATTTTAAAGTTACAATCTAGAAAACACTGCTGTATGTTTGACGACCATATCCTTTCAGCCAGCTGGAAATGTCTATGTGCTGTGATTGACACCACCACCTTTTCCTCTGACCTTCTCCTACGTTGCCCTCCTGGCTTGAAGGGGAACCAACACCAGTTGGTGCAGAGGACACTTCCAGCTGCTCCGCACTCATGGTTAAGAGTTTTGTGTTTGTTGCAGCGAAAATGAAGGAAAACTTCAGAATACCTGATATTTTAAAAGTACACATTGAGATGTACTTCTTAATTCACTTTATTCTTTAACACTTGGTACGTACTTTGGTATTCTGCCTCTGCATTCTCTTACCTCCTCCCTCATTTTCTGCCTAGGGAACTTGGAATAGCTTTGTTTATTTTATTGTTTTGCAGCCTTGTTACAGTCCTATAACTGAGCGTGTCTCTGGGAATAGAATGTTTTAATTCGTATGCCCTGTTTAGCAGAGTTAAATATATTTAGGATTCTTTTTTATAATATAAGATTTAAAACATTAGTGAAAGATGTCAATATTAAGTTCAAGTTTAAATGAACACAATGACAGATAATTAAGGGAATATTTTAAGCAGTATTCCTTTTTGTCATTCTTGTAATTAATTTTTAAGTTAATATTACCGTTTGAATTGTTCAAGAAGACTGGTTTCCAGTTCTTTGGCAAACTGCCTTCCTGCCTGGCAGTCTGGGAAATCATTTGGAGTGTGAGGTGTTCTTTGATATTCAGAATGCTTTAATGCTTCTTGCAAGCCACCGACACGTACACCTTGATATATCTGTTATAAAAACCAAACACCCAAAAAGCAATGTTTGTACTGATTCCAGCTTCCTAACTGAAACAAAAATATTAATGCTCCAGAAGGTACTGCCTTAGAAAATTGAAAGTCTAACACTTTAGCTTTCAAAAAATAAACTTAAGTATGGTTTCTACAGTTATACATGCCTATTTCAACAAAAATGTTAGCAATGCTCTTTAAATTTAATTCTGAAAAACTATCAATGAAATTGAAAAGAATTTCACAGGTTCTAATCCTGTACATTGCCAGGAATGTTGTAATACTTCAACAGTCACTGCCCAATCTATACCACACAACAGGTATCACTGCAATTAATGCCCCTGCACATTCAAAAGCATAAATTTAACTGCAGAAAGATATTAAAACTGCCACCTAAACATTCAAAGCAGGATGCTCCAAACAGCATCAGGGGAGTATTCAAGCTTAACTCAAATTCTGTGTTTCAAGCTCTCTCCCAAATCAGAGGCAACCAGTTTGTTGACAGAGGTGGAGATAGCCAAGCTGGAAATAGATTAGCAGCAGGCACCAAATGATTTCTCTTTAGAGGCATATCCCTGCAGAAACACAAAACCAGAGAGCTATAGCTTCAGCTTCCTCTCCTGACTCCCCACAGACTTGCTGCTTTTAGATGCTGCTATGTGGACATAGTTATACCCAACAGAAGATATTGTTTAAAGTTTCAAGGCCAAGCTTCAGTCATCAAATCGGTTCATATGCGCTCTTTTAAAGTGGGATTTTGATCCTGTAATTGTGAATTGGTTATACAATGTGAAGTATACTCTCTAAAATCGATTAATTTAAACCAAACTATTTGTCATATTTACTTGCAATTTGGCATCCAAGTCACTTACAAAAGGAATCCAGAAAGCCATGCCCCAGCCCTTTGGGAGATAGATATCCCAGCCACTGCCCCATCCTGGTCGATCTTCTCCAGCCATTTTCCCTGGCTGCTGCACCAACAGTATGGGAATCTTAGATTCACAAGGACCCAAATCAAGGTGTGATCCAGGTACCAGTAACTGAGCTCTCATATGGTTTAAATCCTGAGAAGGAGGAGACATTTCCCAGAAGTTAGTAACCATTCTTCTTCCCTCTTCCAGATACCCTTCCAAGATACAAAGAAGAACTGAGCTTACAGTTAGGAAAAATATTCTAGTAATATACTATATATTTTAACAGAATTTTATCAGGGTATGAAAAATTATTTTAGAAGAGTATCAAGCACCCTCTTATCATTCTTCTTACTTCTGTAGTCCTTGATGGAGAGCAGGTACTGAAACTCAGGGAAAAAAAAGGTACAACACAAATGAAGGAGGAAAAACAAACATTGCAACATCGTATTATAGATTTGTGCACAAGACTAGACTGAACAGGTGCTTTCAGACAGTTTGTCAATACACAGAGCAAATCTGAACTACATTCAAGGAGATGGGAAGAACATTTGGTCATGAAACAGTTTCACATAAAGCATGCTGGCACCAAGGCTTTGTCAATCACCAGTTGTTATATTCCATTGTACTACATTAAGAATACATTTATAAAAAACAGACCATCAGACTCCCTCTGTTTTATAAGGTAAACATTAAATTTCATGATAGCATGAAAAACACTGTCATCTACAAAAAGATTGTGCTGACAACTGTCATGTGCTAGCGCAATATTTTCCAAGTACTCTCCTTTTTTAACACTATGTCAGCCAGTTTGAAAGAGCACAAAACTAATTTTCATAAAGAGAATATTTATAAGGATCTTTCTGCCATGCAAGTGTTTACTCTTTCTGATTACAATGGTGCTGAAAGTTTATCACCTGTTGTGACTAAACCACCACATAAAGTGCAATTCACCCACAAACTCTATGGGCTGCTCCTCCATTGTGAATGAAAATGTCAAGATAGATTTCAAACCTGCAACAGCAAATTTAAAGTTCTCTACAAATCACGAGTTATTGCCCAGAATGCCCACAGCATAGTGTGCTGCAGTTCAGAACCAGAGGATTTATTTCCTTCCAACTTCTGTGGTTCTTTTATCAGGAGAATAATCCCGGCTACGAGTGAAAGGCCAGAGCCTCTGTCTGCCACTTATCCCTCTTATCTGCTGCACTTGAGTCAAGGTGATGTAGGAAAATCTAATTCCGAACTCTTCTGATAAATAAACCTACAACTATTTAGTCCTGTAGACAATGCAATAAAGCTTTCTTTTAATTGAGTCGTGAAAAATGATTGTGCAAGAACATTATACAAAGGCTACAAAAAGTTACTTCAAGTCAGCAACTGGATACTATGACATTAGGAAACTACTGATCGACCTTGGATTTATACAAGTCTCAAGAGCCTCTTTCTATGGACTCTAAGGACCATTAGCCATTTTCTCTGTGGCAATCCACCTACTTAGTTACCTGCTCTGAGATTTTATTTTCAGTGACGTTCTTACAGATGTCCTGGTCCCAGATAAAGCTGTGAGCACAGTCTAGGGGTACACCCTCCAGGTACAGCTGCCTAACTTTATCTAGAAAAGAAAAGAACCTTTAAACAAAATTCAAACAATTTTTGTGGTTTAAATATCAAATTTCCAAAATCACTGCACTATCATAAGTACTATGGGTAGACAACCAAGGAAAGACTATTAAAAGCTTAACAAGCATCACTGCTTCTGGAGTAGGTTCCTATCATGTTTTTCCAAATACCAAATACAAAACAAACTGTTAGAAGAACTAACCTGGCATTTTTTTTACCAGCATTTCTTATTAGAAATGACAACACCTTTGGCAATCTAAATTAGATCTTTACATGCCAACTTTAATGTTCTGGAATTTGACCTTTCAGGCAGAGTGTGAAATTCAACAGGTTTGCAGAAAATCAGGAAGAGTAACATTACAAATCCTGAAATAAGTCTGCCTAAGTAAACTTGTAAGAAAAGTGAGCATTACCTTTAAGAAATGTACATACAGGAAATATTTGTATGGAAATGACTAGCATGCAACTACTTATTTAGCACTAGCTTTCCATTCTGGATCTTTTCAGACCCTGCACTTCAAGGAAGGGACTATTCTTCCTTATGTCTGTACAAATCAACAGTTGTGTACGTTACTGACGATAAATAACACTTCTAGCTTTAAAACTTATGTTGAAGTATTAAATACCCTCTCTCTTCTGTTTTGCGATCTAAGCAAAGCAAAGAAAGTGTATACCTACCTTTAGTGATCTGTGGATTAAAAGCCTTCAGTGTACAGTATGTAATGTATGCTGATCCATATTTTAAGTAAAATAATTCTTATCCATAAATAATTCAATTAACCTATTAATAGTTCTGTGATTAAAACTTAGAGTGACTGCTCCTCATTTTGTCATCTACAAGGTCTTACACATTAAAGGAACAGAACATGTCAGGGTTTGTTTTGTTTTTTTAAAATTACTTAAGTCTTTTAAAAATGGTTCCACTAATTTTTCCAGGTAATGTTGACAAAGACTTGAAGCACAGAAGATAGGGACTATTCAGTGGTAATAACAATACAATAGGTACTGTCAAACATAACTGCAGTAACTGTTTATTTAAAATCCATACTCTTAAAGATGTCCCCATTACTAAAATTTGCAAAATCCTTTGCAAAAAATATTACCTATGGTACCATTCGTGACAGTTTCGTAGTGTTATCAAGTTGATACTTGCTATGCATTCTTGCTAATGAGTTAGATTTATGTGAGAAGAAATGCTAAAGAAGTTATCAGATTAGGGTGACATTTCTCCAAATTAAGAACAATACAACTAAAAAGAAATTCTTGCCAATTAAGCCAGAAGAATTCCTTCTCAGACCAAAAATTAAGGACAGGAACCTGATTAAGAACCTCAGAGAGCTCAACACTCCTAGAGACAAAGCACATTTTATCTGAAGATACAGCAAATATCAATGCCCCAAAGGAAGGAGAAAAGACAGCAATAAAACTATAGGTAGTGGTGGTGGGGAATTCCTTTCTGACTCTTACTATGTGACTTAGGGCACATAATTACAAGCAAACATAAGGTAAGGAATGAACCTTTTCTATCTTCTGTACAGAAAGCATTTGTGACCACCAGAATCTCTTTATATTAAATCATTTAAACACGTTCTAGTTCCTTCATTGTAAATTATTCACTGTAACTTTTTGTGGGTTTTTTTAACATTTCTTTTTATTACCACAGTTCAGGTAGTCTATCCCTGTCATATTCTTGGAGTTCTTTACAATTCCTGTACACTATAATGGCATGAACGTTTTTTCCCACTACAGAAAGCCCTTTTAAGTCATTCTCTTTCCATCACCACCATGCATCCAATATCTTCCTCACTTCCTTAAAATACTCTTCTCTAACTTGGTACTTTCTTTTCTTTGATCCCCACTACCTTGGAGAATTTATTCTTTCTACTAAGCATACTGTAATTCAAATCATAATCCCAGACTCTCACACCAGTTCTTATTTCTTACCTCTCTCCCGTTTTCTTCAGTCCACATTTTAAGATTGCTGGGGAAATAACCCTACTGATGAATAAGTTGCTGATGATAGTGAAAGATGTTAGGGCTAGTATAAGAAACAAGAAGTTGCATTACTAAGCACAGAAAGCTCAGTGACAGGCTACTTCTGCTGGTGTCAATGGTTGGTGCTTAGACAACACAAACAGATAGAGGGAGGTTTTGTTCCATTTCAAGCTGTTGATCTGATTTGCATAGCTGATTATCTGAATAGTCTTAGAAGACAGGCCTAAGAGTTGAAAATTCTCTTTCCTCCCTTTTGCAAAAAAAAAAAAAAAAAAAAAAGCAGTTTCAGAGTCCTATGTACATAGGGGTTTGTGTATCAGGACAACTGAGGACAGATACCTGAAATTCTGCAAGAGACGTGTTTACAGGCAAGGACCCAGGCTCTGTGTCTGCAGAAGGAACTTCAGCTCATATATCTTTCATGGTGTATTTTCCTTCTGTGCATCTCATTCATGCATCTATATGTATCATTTAAAAGCTTCACCATACTCCACGCTGACTGGTTTTTAAGGTTGTGGAATTTGCTTTCTTCCACAGAAGACAGCAAATACATATCAAAATGTCAGAAGTGTACTTTAAACTGGAGAAAAGAACAGCACTAACGTGCAGTCATGTGAGAACTGATTGCTTATGGGGAAGCCTTGACTTCCAGAAGGCATAAACCTGCTGAGAAGGCAGTGAAAAATGATTTATCCTCCAGCCTGAAGAAATGAGGACAGTTTTTTGATTAAATTCCATCAGCACGTGTCCATAACACACAGCTTTCACACATGCATATGCATTCAAGAGTGTGAGTAACTGGGAAAGACTGGAATTACACTTGATTTGTTAGCATGTCACTCACAGGGAAAAACTACTCAGGCATGTCACTCACAGGGAAAAACTACTCAGGCATACCTTAGAACAACATTTTGGAAAAAAAAGCAATATGGAGAGATGTGTATCAATTTCACAGAGTGCACGTATGACAATCCACAAGCAAAGATGATGGCTGTAACTTACCTAAACTATTCACTCATTTGACAAACAAATGCAAATTAGTAAAGATTGTCTAAGAAAATCAGTTAGCTTTTATATGACACTGAAGAAAAAGAAAGGCTAAAGTACATTCAGAATCTGCTACCATAAGCAGTGGCATTTCAATCTTACTAATACCAATCCTAATAGCATTTGAGTGTCTGGGAAGAAAAATGGGGGGAAAGTGTGGAATACAGAAATGATTCCTTTCTATTGCTTAACCAACATGAAGTCATTAAGGCAAATGAATGACTATTAATATTTTTTAAATTGAGATCAGCTGAAAATACTACCACATCTGAGTAAGGCTACAACACAACCAAGGCTCAGAAAGTTTATGTAGTTCTAAGGCTTATAAAAAGATTTTTTTTTTCTTACAGAAGGGGAAAACTAATACCATTGAAATGGAATTACAGATCTTAGAGAAGCCTAACTTTTTTCTGGGTGGGTGTTACTGTGGAAATGCTGATAATGCTACTGCTGTAGTGATGTATGCTATGTGCCATGATTAAATTCCTTCCTTTTCTGGTTGAACAAATTGTCCTTCAAAAAAAAGCGAAGAGGAGGACAGTCTCCATTCCCAGGTTACTCCTGGCAAAAGAACCAGTAGAATGAGGGGATAGAACTGATTGGAAAAATACTAGTGAAAATGCTAAGTCAAACTAGAATAATCTTTAGGAATACATTGCTTTTGATGAAATTCTTGCTGGATATTTCACTCATCTGATTCAAGTGTTGCCAATAATAGGGTCCTAGGGAAGAGTACAACACTAGAATCAGTACATTGTGTTGCATTTCTTCACTCTGCCAGTTCCTTGCCTCTTGTGGCTTACAAACTTCTTCAGTTAGAGGTGATTCTTTTGCACTGAGTGGCTTGCAATAGGTTCTTCTTCATATATTTAACTGATTTTAACTTCTGCAAACCTGTCAGGCAACCAAGGAGGCTTACAGGAAAAAAGAAAAAATCAAAGTAATAGACTTAGCAATGCTGGGTTAATGGTTGGACTTGATCTTAGAGGTCTTTTCCAACCTAAATGATTCTATGATTCTAACTGATGTATAAAGGCAGTGAAATAGGCAACAAGACCCCGTGCTCTGAAGAGATTATAAACTAGTCTGAATTCAGAATGACCTTATAATGGGTCCTGAAACAGTGAATTGAGGCAAGAAAGTGTAATGATTGCACAGAGAACAGATTGGACATAAAATGGATTCTGCACAATTATGTCTAGGTTTCCTTTTATTAATACATATGCAATTTTACTTTTTCTTTCAAAAACAACAAGAACCAAATGCACTGGAATGCTTTCTCCTGATTAGAAAATTATCTAAGTATCTGAGTTAAATATTTAACGTAGATTAATTTTCTAGAAGGATTTTAAAAAAAATGTAAGTTCTCTGCTTTTAACTACTTTAACAAGGAGGCTCATTAAGGCAGAAATAAATCACAGGTAAGTAGCTGACACAAAGTCAACTACAAAATTAGGTTAAGAACAAAAGTCTTTAGAGAGTAACAATAGCCTCTCTTTCCAACTAACGTGGAAGAATATTCTGAGGGAAACAGGAAAGTGGCAGTTAGACCCCAGTCTTGAGATGTGAACTGCCGCGCCACAGGATTCCCCCACTGCACGTGTAATACGTATGCAGGAGCTTGTGAATGATTCTTCCCACGCAGCATGAGAAAGTCAAACTTAGGTGGGAAATGTAGAAAACAGCTGCCACTTTCCCTGCTAAACCATCAGTTCCTCCTATTCTCTCCCTAGTTACAAGAACGTAGGAGGGCTGTCCTCTCCTCTTCTACTCTCTTACCGTGACATCCTTTTGATTTCCTACTGGAACACAGCTGTATTGTCTGTCTTCTTTCATTTTTCTGCCTCCTCAACTTTTTCAGGCATGTGTAACAATAAGTCATTTAGCAGAATCTAAAGTGGAAGGTATTAGGCAGTTTACCTTCCCTTGCTAGTTGAACAAGGACCTTCTCCCCCTCCTGAATAAAAGTCAGAGAGGACAGAAGCAGCTTTGACTTCATGATGAAACAAAAAAAAGACTCAGAAAGAAACCAGAAAGCAACACCAAGTTTTCTGAGTACTTGCGGTTTGGAAGATTTTTTTTGTAAGTAAAGGATAACCCCAGGTAGAAAGATCTTGAAGATGGACATTTCTAGCTAGCCCCAGGAAAAACACAAAGGTCCTCTTGATTCCCTATCTTACATCATTACGTCTTTACCATGACCATACTTTCTGAGGGACAAACAGCTCTGGCAGTAAGAGAGAAACTACTTTTAAGACATTTCCAATACCTAGATGCCTTCTCTCGATCTTGCCTTCTTGAACACATCTTCAGACATGGCAAGCAGAATGAAGGGAGTCAAATTACTTTTTGCAGTTGCTAACTCCTCTATCAGCTCAAACCAGTATCCTTAAACAAGTGATACATTGCTCACCTGACTTCTCAACAGGAAGGAACCAAAGTAGAGGTCATGTATGCTGCAGCATTTCCAACAGGAACACTAATGATGAGAAACTTAGCTCAGCAGAAATAATTAACAGAAAGGCTGTTCTAGGATGTAGAACTGGAGGATGTAAGAAAATGAAAATAACAGAATTGTGCAGAGAGCTAAAAGATAGTAACTGCAGTAGGTATTCAACCTGATTTAAGTGAAAGGTAGGACTACATTATTCTAGTGTCTTTCACTAGACACATCACCAAGGAAATTAAGTATTTTTAAGTCTCTGGAACTTTCAACTTATCCTATGTGCTACTGCTTGCTAGCTGGCAAGGATGTTTTGTATATTAGGTCAGGCAACCTGTGTCCACTCAACCTAATTGGGAATGCCTACACAGCACTGTGCACAAACCCCATGGTATAAACTCTTGCACATTTTTCAAGAATGTTCACAACCAGCTGAATTTGAATTTTGCACTGAAATCCTGTGTAAGTCAGCACTGAAATGAAAATTTCAGAAGTCATGCTTGCATCTTTCATTTTTTAGCATAACCACATCCTGGCCATCTGAAATACTAATCCTGCAATGTTATTATTTTTTCCCAATGAAATTGGAACTTTCATCACTGTAGGACTATAAATCAGAAATAGCAGATATCTTCTTGTAGAGATAGACAGCATCAGGAAGACTAAACAACAAACAAAAACTTACTAAGCAGCTTTTAGCACCTGGTTGGCCTTGCCAGGATTCGAACCTGGATCATCTGTATGGTCAGACAGAGGCTTCCACTGAGCACAAGACCAGCTTTGGTGCATGTCCCTCCCTCACAACTGCTGTTCTAAAACCTAGGCAACTTTCAAGCTGTTTCTGTTTGGCCAGGGGCTGTGGAAAGGGGAAAGAAACATTCTGAAAATCAAAAGCTAAAGGAAAACAGCAAGAGACAATCCACAGGAGATGACAGTAAATAAAAAGAAGTGTAGAGAGAAACTGAAACTCCTCCCTTTGTCAGTTCCACAAGAAGCATAATATAAGCCAGGCATTTTACCTTGGTATTTTTCAAAGTCAGGCATGGCTTTTGTCTTCTTTTTTGGCAAATTGATTCGAGGATCTCCAACAGTTAGGCCAAGAATTGTACCTGCTGGCATTTCTGATGGTGAACTCATCCCTTTAAAAACACACAGATGAACAATGCCATGAAAGCACCAATTGTGATCTTTTTCTGGACTAGTATTTTATGCATTTTTTGCCTGCAGGGATGTGACACCAACTAAGCCAGCAAAGCAATCCAGAGTACTCTATTTAATGCTTTGAAAACTCACCAATGCTTGTTAAATGTCCAAGACCAAGGAAGTCAACAACAGCAAGGCAAGACTTGGTTTGCATTTAATTTTAAGCACAGAAGTGAGGTCATGCTCAATTCATCCTTTGCATTTGGCACATATCAAAGAACCAACAACCTTTGTTTTATACTTGTCTTCCAGAGAAAGGAAATTTAGAAACGTTTTGTAAAAGATTTACCTCATCTCTGCTTAACTGCCTCACATTGGATAGACAGCTTGAGTACAGTGTGAGATCTACCAAAGCCAGTTCCTTACCTGCTTCAGTGCTAGAAAGTGAGGAGATGTTGTTAACTTTATGATACTTTAAAATTCAGCCAAATATACAACTGTTAATTAGAAGCAAACATTTATAAAGCAAGTTATAATACTTTCACTTTGCGTAGAAGACTACCATTTTATCTGGGGAGGTATTGTACAACTTATTGTCTTAATTTGAGTGTACGAGGGGAGGGAGTAAGAGCATACATCAGACTGTGTATCCCATCAGCAATCTCAAATCTAAGTTTACAAAGATAACAAACAAGATTCAGTTTATCTATTAAGAGTTTGGACTACACAGATGATTTAAATTCCCTTAAAAACTCTGATGTAACATTTCTTAATTCTTTGCCATGCCATGGTAATTACCTAAGCACATTCTCAAAGGCATCACTTTCTGGATCATGCAAAAAATAAGCATGCCCACACTGAAGTCAACTCATTAACATGTCAATTCTGACCACTAGATTTTAAGAGTTTCCCCTTCCTCCCATAGCGCCCACATGCCCAAATACCTTCTAGTAGCTCAAAGATAGCACTTTGACATTGATGAAGAGATACTTTTTCAGAGTCCTTGCAGTTTTCTACCCACCAGTTATTCAGTTCCGTCTCTGAGTCTGCCATCTCCTGGAAAACAACACATCTAATTAAACTCAAATGGTTATTTATTACTTTCTATCAGTGTGAATTCACTCTTAGTTTGCCTCAACCACTACAGTCATTTTCTCTCCCTTCATGTTTTAAACCAAAATAATTTTTTCATGATTCAATGTAGTCCTATACTTTACAGTAATCCCTAATAAGCTGTTCAATTTAACCCATGTTCCAAAAATAAAAAAGCAATGCACAATACTTCCTAATTCTGTCACTATTTCTTACAGAAAGCCAGAAATTTCATGGCCCCCATCATGTTTGCTGCAAGAGACAAAAAAACCCCCCCACCATTAAAACCACAGTGATATCATGTGCCAAGAGGCACACAAAACCCCCACATCCTGGAGGAACTGAATATTTGATTGAAAACACAAAAGTTTGCCCTTTAGTTCTAGTGCTCTAGCTCATTGCTTGAGAAAACGGTCTAGGGTTTGTCAAATAGAACACAAATTATTCTGGACCTCTCAGCAGAATACATCACTACAGCAGAAACTACACAGCCTGCTCAACAGCACCATTATTTTTATTTTCTTCCTACCGCCACTTAAAATCCAGATAGGAGTTCTTCCTGAGATCAGCATTGATCAAGAGACCCAATATAGAGAAGATAACAAGAGCAATACACAGGTTAGCCTTTATAATAAGTAAGGCTAGATAATTTATGGTTATTTCTAGCCAAAACAAGCTTGCACATGCTAGGAACATTACTGAAATTACACTGACATCCAAACTGCCAATTTCCTTACTGTTTGGACAGAAGCAGCTTTCAGGGTCTCTGTAAGGACTGAATGTGACAACGGGCCAATCAGCCTGTATCTGAGAATCTCCATGCTTCTGTCACTGAAAGAGAAAAATTTCAAGTGAATGTACAACATACATTTTTTTTCCCCAGTACACTATTAAAGCAGCTATGTTATGTAGTTATAGGCCACAGTTTCTGACTCTATTATGAACAAACCTGATTCCAATACCAGTAGTCTGTGAGATCCAAGAGTAGGACTGAAATGGATCTCTAGTGCCATCACCAATTATTTTTTTAACTGGCACAACTTTTTCTCCTTCTTTATCCTCCTTCTTTCTTTTCTTGCCAGGGCTCATAACAACCTCCATTTCTTTTTCCTCTTGAATTGATGTTGTAACAGGCTCAGTAATACAGATTTCTTCAGGCTCCGAACACTGAAAAATTGCTTTTAACTCCCTCAGTATGTCCTTAAGAAAAACAAAGTTTGTATTAGGATGATATGCAGTGCCCTGCAAAACTTAAGTACACTTCGAAAAAATTACACTATATTATTTAATTTTCCTATTTGGATTTAAAGGAATAAACTTAATTGTGCTGAATTTAAGGGCTTGCTAACAAAACCTGAAAGTAATATTGAATGTTACTAAGAATTTGTTCTCATGTAAATTAACATAAGAAAAATTGCTTGCGCACGTTTTACTTTTTAATTTTTTTTTTTAAAGCTGATAGCTAAGTATCAGATTATGATTACCTGTGATGATATTAAACTTAGCCTGTTGGGGGTGCCAATGCAAAGGATGTGAATCAAGCAACATCATACTGCACATGTATCCTGAAGCAAGTGACACTACAAAACTTTTAACAAGCTCAAACAGTAAATGCCTCAGCAGCATCCACCTTCTGTACCACCTTTATAAAAACAAGCTGCAGAACATGAATATTGCTACAGCAGAAACAGTTTTCCGACCTTTAATTTCCAAAGTCATGTATTATATCCAACTCTTCCATACTTTTCAGATGACATCTTCAGCATTAATATGTACAATGCATAAAAAGATAAGAGTTCAACTATATAAAAAAACTCACCTGCTTTAGAGCTGGATGAACCCATATCCACAACTGTCTGTGTTCAGACCCATCCCTGGGTCTCCAAATAAATGTAACAGGACCAAGCATCTCCTCAGGATA
The DNA here is from genome assembly GCF_001604755.1 of Lepidothrix coronata. Lineage (NCBI taxonomy): Eukaryota > Metazoa > Chordata > Aves > Passeriformes > Pipridae > Lepidothrix > Lepidothrix coronata. The sequence continues at coordinate 931,070 of NW_016690195.1, read as the reverse complement.
GCGATCTGCTCGGTAGAGATTCAGGGAACCCTCGAATCTTCCAGACAGACAACAAGCTTCTTGAAATGTTAATCCTAAAAGAGACCACACTTACTGAAAAATAAAATAATCTCTTGTTTAATAAACAAAATAAAATTGAAATTCAGGTAAGATGTTGTACCGTAATTAGCTTATTAATAAGCAACTTAATAAGAAAATAAGAATGTCTAGTCCTAGTATGACACATTTTAATTATGTTTTCCACCCAAAAACACAATTCAGTATCAACTTTGTTACTGAGACTGGTACATTATTAAAAAAGGAAGATGATGGATCATCCTTTAGTCTATTCAGAATCTTTCTTTTGAACTACATAAATTTTACCTGTGTCAATGCTACATATTCGAGTAAGTTGCTTCAGAAGTTCATTCTCTTTACCAGTCAATTCCAGGCAACAGTAATATGATAAGTCCTGAAACAACAGGATAGTGGTAAAGTAAGAATAACTCTTGAAAGTGAGCCTGCTAAGAAAGGACCAGACAAGGCTTCACAATTTACACTGAAGTATTACTTTTTCATTCTCTAAAATTTGTCAAAGAGGAAGGAAAAATTACTTTTCTTTTCAACTCAAAATTGTTAGTTATAGGAAGGCTGACAAGTATTTCTCATTTGAGGGTCAACTTCCTCTCAAACCAGTAGATCAAAAAGGACATGGAACAAAGTGTCTCTTTTCAATAGCATTCTGCTTAAGAAGATGATACAGGGGTTTGCTTAATCTCTTGGCTCTTGAGAAGACTGAAAATGTAGTATTTCAGTCACAGTTACCATAAGTCTTTTAAAGATTCATCTTGTTCTCTCTGATACTCGCCACCTTTAATTACAATTATAAAATCTTTTATTTCATACTTAGCAGGTTTTTTAACAGCTGACACAACAATACTTCAAAGAGACAGAAATATTCATTATAACTGAAGAGTTGATTACTTCGCCTTGGCAAAATAACAAAGAAAACAGATGTAAAACGCGATACCTGAAGAAGGCAGTGTTTTGTCATGGCTCGGTAACAAGCCCTGTAGCTCTTCTCTGTAGGGCTGTTTCCTAAACAGTATCCCCATTTCTTTACCATGTGAAATCTCTTTGCATGCCAAATATGCGTTTCCAGCCAAATATTCTTTCTTTGCCTACGATTAAACTCTGCTACCAAGTTTATGTGGCGCCTTCTGGCTTTGCGGCATTTAGTCTTTGACTGTTCTTTTTTCTGATGTACAGCTTTCTCTGCCTGTTTTTTAAAAGAGAGGATATGGAAGTAAATCTCGAGAACAAACTTCTGAAAAGAAAAAGGCTGAAATATAATGATACAGGAAGCACTAACATTAAGTTATACTTTATTCTGATGTTGGATAATTCTTGAGGGTAACTAACACTTTGAAACATTCTACACGAGCGACATCCATGGAAGTGCATCAAGGTTTGGGTGAAACCCACACATAAAACAAAATCCCCACGCATTCAGAAACTTAACAGTGAACAGTAAGATCTGCTACTTCCTGTCTGAGTTTTTGCCACACATCAGTATATTCACATGAACACATCCATGTGACATTAAAAACACCAGTTGATTTGAGCTCCTACAGAAGCAGTACAGACTCTCAGATTGTCAGGTAGGACCCTAAGGGTTCTACAATACATAAAAGCAGGTAAGAGAGGACTGTGGTGATATCTTGACCAAATTTTTGATAACCAGACCCAGTCAAGGTCTGAATTATTATGGGTGAATGCATGGCTGGAGAGGAAGGCTTGATTCAATCAACATTTCATTTGTCTTTTTGTGAAGAGAAGTGGTAGAAAGAAATAGGGACTATAAGATACAAAAAGATTCTTAGGATATCCTTTGCAAGCTCACCAAGAAACAGTTGACAACAGACCACTGGTTATAAGAACAGCAAAGGAAAGAGAATCCTAGAAGATTGGTGCCAAGAACACAGAAAACACTGAAGTAACCCATGAAAATTGAAAAAAAAAAAGAAAATATCTTCCCATCAGACCCACCATTCCACCTCAGAGGAGGCAATACAAGCCACTGGATCAATGGTAGGGGACTGGCTTAGAAAGACAATTAGAGAAAAAGGGATGTGGTATTGTAGGTGAAAAATATACATATTTAAGCTTTCTGAAGAGATAAGAGATGGTCTGGGTAAATGTTTAGATGAAAATGGTCATGATAAAGCATCTTAGACAAATGAAGAAAATGCAGCAGAAGTGAAACAGGTAATTTTGAAGATGTAGACCTCAAACACTGCAAAGTAATAGACAGAAGCTTTACAAAAGCAAATAATGGAGATATGACAAGCTGTAGGAAAGCATGAAACAAAAGAGACTGTGCAAACACACAAACTACACCAAAAGACCTGAAGACAGAAAATACAGAAGAAGAAATACAGCTGTACCAGGGCCAGTTAAATAATGTCAAATATCCAGGAGTCATATATGGATGTGAGAGTGTGAGCATGTACACAGAAGTCAGACAAGCTGTCACATGGAAGGAGTTAAAAAAGCAGGACACAAAAGAACATAGACACTAAAGAAATCTAGATTTAACAAGGATAGAGCAAATAATTAACTATGCAAAATAGCCCACACCTTCTTCCTTCAGTTCTCAGAAAACAGGCCAAACTGCATCTCTTGTCATGACTGACAAAGCAAAAAGAATGCTAACCAACATAGTAAAATAAGAGTTATGGGTTATGAAGATCCAATAACATGTAGTTATTGGATCCTAAGAAATATGTAGTTGGTGTGCAGCAAGGAAGTACCCAAAGCAATTTCTGAACTACTAACAATTATCTTCAGGAACTGAGGATGGAGGCAGTAAAGTCTCAAAGAACTTAAGAAAGACAATGCAATGGAAAAAAATAATGCAATAAACACATTTATCAGTCAACCTTAATACATAGAAAATTTACCAAGCAAACTCAGTCACTTTAAGGAGTCTCTAGAGATGATAAAGTGATCAGTGCCAAACATCAGAAAGATAATTTCTAATAAAATCCTGCCGAAACAACTTTTTAATTTTTTTTTAAACACACATGAAAGCTACAAGGGGTAAGGAGCAAGTGCCTAGGCATATTCTGACTAAATGCTGAAATACTGACACAAAATCAGTTTCATAAGCTACTAGGAATAGTCAATAAGTAAGTCTTAAGCTGCATGCAGTCTGCCAATAACCCCAGTGCACCTCCCACATTAGAGCTATAACATGTGAACTGTCCATCAGCCATGCTGGTTTGAGCCAGCAGGGTCACACCCTAAAACTGTGGTGGTGCAAGGCAGATAGGTCTTACTGTGGACTCTTGGACCACCTGAGACCAGTGCATGACCTGAACAAACCCTCCTGCAGTGGACCCTTTTAACACCACTCTAATAACTTTTCAAGATGTCCAGCAATCACAAAGCCAAGTGGTTAATGAGACCTACTTGAGCAAACACCTAAAACTGAGGTGTTTCTGCATTTTGCATCCAAATGTCACTCAAACTTTAGGGTACAAAGGGAAGTTTTGCAGACAATTTCAGGTCTTAATATTAATAAATGTACAGCTGAACACTGTGCATTAGCTATGCCCAGTATATCAAACGCTGTAAAATGCACTTATACCTCTTTCCTGGCCATCTCTTGGAGCCGCCTGGGTAGGCGTTTAATATTGTGACTCATTGCTCGCCTTCGCATGTGTCTGGGTAGAGTCTGGAAAACTAGAGAGTTTGAAGACTTCTGCGAAACCGCTTTCAACATGGCATTGATTTCAGCAGCACGAGCTTGAGCAAAGGTAGACACTGGAATGAAAAGGACTGCATCAGAGCATGACAAATACCAAAAAACAAAGTGGATACTGTACATAAATTATGAAATTACTCCTAGTATATCAGTTCAATACTTTCTTGACATAAAAGTAAGTACTGCACGCTATTCAGTAATAGGAATTTTCAATTCTTCAGATATCCTGAAGCTTACAGATATGTTCAAGCAAATATTTATATGTGAATGAATCTGAAAGCCGTGGTATAACCAACAAGTCCTATTTGCATTAAACAGTTCTTTGTTAAATTAAAATAGCAATCTTTTCAGATGATATTCAGAGAGATGAAAAGAATTTCAGTGTGGAGAAAAAAAGGAAGCAGTAATCACATTATAGACTGTTTTAAAATGATCAAATAAAAATCCAGAACTTGGTCTTGCTTTATGCTTATGGAGGTCTATCCACTATCAGAGCACTGCCACATTTTGCAAAGCTAATCTGCTCTCCTAAATAAACGTTCTGTTAGATAAAAAGCTTTCTTTAACTTACATCATGGGTAAAATCAGTTTCACTGGCTACATTAAAAGCAGATGACTGTCGGTACTCATTTTGCTGGCAAACAGAAACCAAAATGCATATCCCTCACTACAAGCAGGTGCAACTTTTCAACTCAGAAGTCCGAAAGGACCCATTGAACAACAGCTGGTCATTCATTCCATTCACAATCTACTTCTGTGTTTTGGAGAAAATCAGGAAAAACAGAAGAACATAGCATCAGTTCTAATTTTTGCTCTTGCACAAAAACAGACAGCAAACTTAATCACCAGCAAAATTGTCCTGGACATGAAATTATGACCTTTTCATATATACAAACCCGTTATGTATTTTGGCATTTCCTCAGAAACACTCTGGCATCCTCCTTGCCATCCTCCTCTTCCTCTGGCTCTCTCTCCTCTACTTTGCCCTTTTGGAAAATATTGGTCTTTCCTGTAAGAAGGCCCAGCTGACTGATTTGAAAATTTCTGCTGCTGATGCTGCTGCTCAGAACGAACATCTCCTGGAAGGTTTAGAGATGAAAAGAGGTTAGAGAAATGCAAAGCAGTCTGAGTAACTAATAACTCTACAGTCTTTCCTCATGAAACTGCATTGCAGATTCCTCCTATTATACTTAATATATGTAACTGAAAAAGCCATAAGAAATCAGAAGAATTAAGTTCTTTCTTACAGGAATAAATAAGAATTTTACACTGTCCTGCAGCAAGCCTACAGTAGATTAAGTACCTTCTGCACATTCTGAAAATGGTACCCAATCCAGACTTTGCCTCCAAGAGCCTGACTGAAATCAGTCCATGCAACATCAGTAGTGATTTTTATTATTGTCTAGTCAGGATTTACTATCAAACCAGCAATTATTTTTTCCTCTTCCCCCTTTTTTTCCTATAAGCAAATGTATTCTTGTCGGGCACTATAGAACAAGAGCACTTAGCAGTACTTAAAGTTGAAGAGGGCCATGAAGTCCATATTCAATGATTATTGTATTTTCACCCTAACTAACATTATATATTACTTTAGATTACTTTATATTCAGTTAAGTCTTGGTTAGGATTTCTAGTATAGCTTGAAATATGGTTCTCAGGCTGTTCAAGCTGGAAACCCAACTAAAAAGGGCCCAGACAGCCATTCCCACCACCCCACCCACTTCATCAAGATGAGTGCTTGAGAGAACATGGGGCCATACAGTTCAGGGACTTCTCCAGTGAAAAATCAATCTGTATGTGCAGAGAAATGGGGTGAGACAAGCCTGTCCTTTCATCTCAAAAATGCTACCATTGGCATGAAGAACAGCCAGAAGCAGATTCACCTCCAGCAGCATCAATTCATGTGAACTAAAAATGGTAAAGAACCTTCTTTTTCCATTTCAAATAAGCAAGAAGTTGAAGTTTTATGTTCAGTAGCAATGCTGTTACAGCCTGCTGCAACCACACATCACGCAGAACCGCAGTAGTACAGCTAAAAAAGTAACTTGGTGTGGAAAACAGAAATCAGCTTTTATGTAGAACAAGTCCTTGACTTGGGTTTTCCATGTGGCTGAGAGCAGCAATGTCCAGGCACTGAGGTGAGGGTGAGAAGGAAATAGTTGGGAAAGAGGCATGGAAGCTGCCTCAGTCAGCAAATCTGTGTAGCCTTACAGCCCAAAATTAACTCATATCACAAGCACACCCTCTCAGTGGAGGAACTAAAAATTTTATCAGAAGATGGAAGAGTGTTTCAAAAAGCAGTGAATGACTTAACACCTAAATAAAATTTAAATTATTCCAGCTTCTATGGATATCCAGAGTTTTATAACTCCTATCTAGAATTTTTCTTTCCTGTTTCTACAAAATAGCCCTGTAAAACTGTGATACTAACACTATAGAAGAATGTTACATGGATGAAAATCCACTCTATTTAATAGAACAGAAAAGCATAACCATGTAATCTTAGAAGTTCCCTGCTACAAATAAAGTTAGAAAAATGTGTTTAATCTGGCAGTACTGCTGTAATGATATTCCAAAATCTTCAGACATGACTGAGCACAATTTGCTATGTCATTCTGTCTGCTTAGGAACTCTTCAGTCACCTAAATACACTGTGACACTTTAGCATTTTTTTGTTTAACCACAAAGACGCAATTTGTCATCTTTTGAAGGCCTCACAGTAACAAGCCCTTTCATGTGTGGTGTTTTTAGGTAACAATATATCTAAATGGGAGGGTGTGTGAGGTCCAACTGCAGCACACAGGATGCAGGTCAACAGACAGATGAAAAAAGCATGTGGCATACAAGCTGGCAGGATCCTTCAGTCTTCAGCTGCAAAGGTTACCTGTGTACAGAATGCTCCAGCAATGACACTGCCATTTTAGGGACAGGTCCTGCTGCCTCCTGCCAATATCCTTGCATAGATAAAGGAGCCACAAGCCCCAAGAGGCAAACTGGTCGGGCATGCTGATCTGAGGGAAAATCAGTGCATTTATTCACAGCGCCAGAAGGCTAAACCAGCCCCTCCTGCAGCTCCGAGGTCTGACAGAAAAAGAGGGGGGCCGCTGGATGAAATATAACACCCAAATTCATTTCAAGACTAGGAACCACAGGGATTTGTTGTGTAATCGAATGGATGATACAAAGAAGCGCATATTCCCAGAATTGTCAGGGTCGGAAGGGACCTCTGGAGATCATCCGGTCCAACCTCCCACCTCTGTCAAGGCAGGATCACCTAGAGCAGGATACACAGGAACGTGCCCAGGTGGATTTGGAATTACTCTGGAGATGGAGACTCCACGATTCTCCCATATTAACGAGAATCCTGTACTAACGGGATTTATGGCAGCACCAGGACTAAAGGAGTCTATAGCAGGGGACGAAGCCTTGGGTACTCCCATGGCGGGCACACCGGGGGCTGAGGGGACGGGGACACCCGGCCGGCCGTACCTGGGGGCGGGCAGGCTCTGCTCCCGCCGCCGGCGAAGGGCCCCGGCTCTGCCGGAAGCGTCACGCTGGCCGGCTGGTTCCTCATCTTCTTGGCCCGCTTCTTCTCCCGCGCCCCAGACATCGCCGGCGGGGGCTGCCGAGCCTCTGGGTGGCGGGGGGAGGCGGGAGGGGCTGGCGGGCGGTGCAGCCGCGGGCGGAGCGGGCACAGGCACCGCCACAGACCCAGCGCTCACTCGCGGCGCGACCTCCACCAGCACACGCGGCTGCATGCGCCCCCTGCGGCGCGTGCGCACCATGCCCACACACCCAGCTCCGGGGACTACACTTCCCATAAACCCCTGCGGGCGGCGGCGGCCGGGTAGTGCGCCGGCGGGATCCTGAGGGAGGCGGGGAGGGGCGGGCACCGACGGCAACACCGGCACCGACGGCAACACCGGCACCGACGGCAGCACCAGCGCCAGCTATGGCCTCGCTCGTGAAGAAAATAATCAGCACTACCAAGGCCCCTGCACTGGGTCCCTACAGGTAATGCCTTAGCTGAGAAGGATCTGGGAGTCTTGGTGGATGACAGGTTGACCATGAGCTGGCAATGCCCCTGCGGCCAGGAGGGTCCATGGTATCCTGGAGTGCATCGGGAAGAGTGCGGCCAGCAGGTTGAGGGAGGTGATCCTGCTCCTCTGCTTGGCCCTAATGAGGCCACATCTGGAGTACTTTGTCTAGTTCTGGGCTCCTCAGTTCAAGAAAGACAAAGAGCTACTGGAAAGGGTCCAGCAGAGGACCACAAAGATGATGAAGGGTCTGGAGCATCTCTCTTGTGAGGAGAGACTGCAGGAGCTGGACCTGTTTAGTCTAGAGAAGACAGAGAGGATCTCATCAGTACGTATAAGTATCTCAAAGGCAGGTGCCAAGAGGATGGTGCCGGACTCTTTTTGGTGATGCCCAGCAACAGGACAAGAAGCAATGGCCATAAACTAGAACACAAGAAGTTTCACTTCAACATTAGGAAGAAATTCTTTACATTGAGGGTGGCAGAGCACTAAACAGGCTGCCCAGGGAGGTCACGGAGTCTCCCTCTCTAGAGACATTCAGAATGCACCCGGACACGTTCCTGTGTATCCTGCTCTAGGTGACCCAGCCTTAGCAAGGGGGTTGGACTGGATGATCTCCAGAGGTCCCTTCCAACCCTAACAATTCTGTGATTCTGTGAGGGAGAGGTCTCTTGGGAGAAGCAGAAGCATGTTTTGCTGGTGGAGTTTCGGCAGATCCCGGTAGGGTCTGTCAGGCAGCCCTGGGGCTGAGGTGAGGGCAGGACCCCTGAGCAGGGGCTGGTCCCCTCCCTGGTAACCCCCAGGACACCTGGAGTCCTGCAGTAGGAGCAGGGCTGCAGTGCCATGCAGGGGGATGTCCCCTAATCATTTTAAAATGCCCCTCCAGAAGTCAGTTTGGGAAAATAATTCTGAAATTAGTGGCAAGAAGTGAATGAAAAATAAACTGCAAGAGGAAGAATGATTCTTCTCCAGGAAAATGTGTTTGCCTAGAGACAAGCATGTTGCGCAGGGAAGTTACAGAGAGTGCTGACTATGGAGGCGATGGAGAGGGAAGGCTGAGCCTGATCCAGGGTGGGCTTGGGCAGATGGAGAGTTCAGTGCCTCAGAATTGCGGATCCTTCCTTATTTTGAATGTTTGTAAATGCTTTTCAGTCTAAAAACTAACTGCTGTAAAAATATGTAAGATGCTGTTCAATGTTTTCACAAGTTGTTGCAGCAGATCTGCATGCAATTTAAAAAAAAGAAAAATCCCACTTTTATTTGCAGAAGGGTTTCTCTTTACTATAGGGATGAGAAAAAAAAGTTCAGTCAGTATAGCATACTCTTATAGCTAAAGTACAGAGGGGTTTTTACTAGGGCATTTTATATGAAATTTTAATTCTGCATTCAGTCTTTGTATTCCCAATAGTACCTTATTGCCTTCCAGGTGCATTTTTGTCTCCATTACTTTGTGTCCTGAGTTTTCTGAGCTTCAAACTGTGTGTTCCTTATAGACATTATAAAGATGGAAAAATACAAAGTTTGGAAGCCGAGAGACATGACATGAAGGTTAACTTCTGTAAACAATAAACTGTTATTGTACTGCAGCCAGGGGCTCGGCACTGCTTGGCGTTAGGAGAACATCTAAGACATGGAAAGGTGATGATTCTTCTGCTGCACACACACACCACACTGGCCCGGTCTTCAGTATAGTTCTCCACTTCTGTTTTGGATTAACTGCACTCCAGCATTTTGTGCTTACTGATAGTGCTTGATGAAATACTTCTTATTATGCTGCCTGTTAATTGTACAACAGGTCTAACTAACATCAATAAGTTTATCACTAACTTAGTTTATCAGATTTCGCTAAACTTGTCAAAGTCCAGTGAACAGAAAAGTTGCACAAGAAATAACTGCCACTGGGGTTTGTGTGGTTGAAGTTTCTCTGAGCTTCACTCATGCATTTGACTGCAGTAGAACTGTACCCCTTGGTTGGTAAATTGTTACTAGTCTCAGTGAATGGAGGAGTGCATCAGTAAGCATACCAAGAGAAGGAAGCTGAGGAGGAGCAGAGAAGGAGACCCAATAAGGCTGTTGCAGATGTTGGTCTGGCAGTGGTATCAGAAGGCTTCAGCTTGTTTTTTCCCTAGTTATTTGTGATTTAGGATTTTCCTAAGGCCTCTGTTGAGATAAACGTCTTGTCATGTCATTTATTTTATAACAAGCAGTACAAGACAATGTCTTCTTTTTTAGAGGGCTCATACCTTCCTGTTGCATGGTTCTCTGTGCTTCAAACAGAACAGAAGTTTATGCGTTGAGGGCCTGTGCCTCAAACAAAGCAGGACGTGGTAGGAAAGAAAATTAAAGAAGCGTGTGTGTACAGGCACATATTTTCTATGAAAAAGACTGTCAGCTGGAAAACTATTTTATTCACTAGTTTCTCATCTTTAAATGGTGTTGTTCCATGATTTACTCCAGTTAGTTGATGACAGAAAAAATAGTTGTAACATAAGATATTTTACCACATCCAATAAGTTACTGACTGTTTTTTCCCCTTATGAAATTACAGGAGAATGTAGGACAGGGATAAAAGGAAAGATGGGAATGATGGCCCTGTTTGAACTGCCTGGCCCCAATCATTTTACTGAGTCCCTAAATCAGGTGTGTCACCTGTGAGGTTGGATTGAGACAACCCAACTGAGTCAATCTCAATTGAGAGATGTCATAAAAATGTACTCTGAAAGTGTCCATTTCTATTTCTACTGACACTTAAGGGAAGCTAAACTCCTTCAGATACTTAAGGGAGGTGCTCGAGTAGTTTATGTAGCTTGAGAGACTTGTTGAATGGTTAAAACAATGCATTTTCTTGTGGAATGGAAGAGGTAAGAAAAACGATATTGACACGCCACAAACACTTTCAAAAAATCTTTCTCTAGTTCCTTTGCAAAATATTTTTAATTACTAGCTGAAGAGAATTAAATTATGTTTCTTGCATAATGTTTGCTAGGTAGTTTAAATCTTTGTTTTAATCTTTTAATCTCTTTGTGATAACTAAAGACATTAATAATTGCTAATTCTACTTCAGCAAAAACACACCTGACATTTATATAAAAATGTTTTGCAACTAGCTTTAATTCTGCATTCTTCTGAATTAACCCAGCCAACAGGTCACTCAGGTTATTTGGTGAAAGGAGAGTGATTGTTCTGGGGATGGAGCGATCAAGGTGTTTTGCTGACTGCCCAAATTCATGACTATGGAAGAATACTGCCAAAAAATTAGTGGGCAGGGTGTCACCTCACAGCTGTAACTTGTTACCATGGTGCCTGTTTGAGAGGAAAACTCTTAAATTTTCTAATGAGCCCTGTTTTGATTTTTCTTTCTTTTGTGGTTTTTTTTTCCCTTCATTCCCCTCATCGCTCTGCAGCTGAGATATAGATAAAAGGTATTGTCTGCTTCTCAAACTAGGATGGAATATTTATCTAGACGTGTGCAAAAAATGTCTACTTACTCTGCCTTGCATCTGTGCTATCTGCAGTGTGGAATCTATAGGTCAGTTTAGTGTTGTGTTGCTGCATTCATACTCTGAACCTTTGCAAGAAATGGGGTTTATTTCCTCAAAAACAGGTCTGTGCAATGCCATAGATGGCCTAACCTTGGCACTTCCAAAAGCATACACCTATTGAGTGTATGACTGTGTGTACAAACTTGTGTGTGCATAACCTCGGTCTCCTTTCTGAGATACTGTAAACTACTGTAGAAAATTTGACATGTGCTTTCAGACACTTGGATGTTTTCATGGAGAAACATTAAAGCTATAATGTGACTTGTGTTTTCAGCCAAGCTGTGCTGGTGGACCGGACAATGTACATTGCGGGACAGATAGGCTTAGAACCTTCCACAGGGCAGCTTGTCTCTGGAGGGGCAAAGGAGGAAGCTAAGCAGGTAAGAAGTCTTCTAGCAATGAACTTATACTGGGATTGGCATGTGTTTAGTTAAATGTGGACTTGTGAGAAATTGAGAAGACTAGAAAGTGCATTTTGCATCCTCCAGATGAGGAAAAAGCAAGAAAAAGTCATTCCATCCTAACCCTGTCTTTTTTCTGCTTGGACAACTTGGAGGTCAGGGGAGGAATCTATGTTTTTATGTCATAAAAACATAGATTTGGGAAGTGTTTTTATATAGGAAAGTAAGAAAGAATCGATGTTTGTAACAAAGGTTCACACCCCAGTAAAAACCCTGGCTTGAGTTGGGGAAAGATTTATTCCCCCAAAAGCAAAGAGGTGGAATAGGATGAGATGGAGCTGCATCATAAATTTACATCTAACGAATAGATGATTTAATATTTATGGTTTATTAGAGGCTCGTTTTTATTAGTTTTTATTTTGGTCAGTTTTGACAGTTGAGGTTTTGCTGGGTGAACTTACAATATAACATTGATGCAGCCAAGTTACAAGTCGTATTTGCATACTTACACAGATATAACCCAGCTGACAGTTAAAAGATTTTTGTTTCATTTTTCATTAGGCTCTAAAAAACATGGGAGAAATCCTGAAAGCTGCAGGCTGTGACTATGGCAATGGTAAGTGGTGCTATGATGGTGGCAAACAAGTAGTTGTTTTTACCTGAATTAAAATACAAAAAAAATCAAGTGACCTCTAAAGTGATCTTCGCAATGGGTATCAATGGAACACTACTCTTCACTGAAAGTTTCTGCCAGTGGTACTAATACTTTAACTCCAGCTGGGAAAGCTTAGGTATAGACAAAGCTGCGCCTGACTACAGGCATTTTAAGCATCCTAGGCTTTGCTCTAGGTAAAAGAAGGCTTGTGTCTATGGTGTTAATATTCCAGACACTTCCAGTATTTTTTTGGGGGAGACTCTAATAGTCAGCCAAACCAGGATTAATGCTGGCTTAGACAGTCATGGGCAAAAAATTCTAGCATAGACTGTATTTTCAGGCATTTTTATGGACTTTTTTCACAACAGATATTATATATAAGTTGTTGCCAAGAGTTAGTTTTCAACAGCTTTTTTAATTGACTTGCTTGTCAGTTCTGTGCTTCTTGGTAGATTTTGGCTTTTTCAGAGCTGGTCAGGAATGCCTCAAGTCCTTAAAGTTTTCTTACATACAAGGTACTCAGATTTTTTTGGTGGTTCTCTAGGTTGTAGCTCTGATGGTCAATATCTGTTTGGAAAACTCTTCAAAATGTTTAGAATACTCAAGAGAACTTTATGAAATAAAAGCAAGAAATGCATTAAAGTTTTTCAACTTTTGTATGCAAAGCCAAGATCTAAAATAACTGCAGTTATATAATTTCCAGTTGTGAAGACTACAGTTTTGATGGCAGACATGAAGGACTACAATGACATTAATGATGTTTATAAGCAATGTAAGTAGATGTTTTGTTTCTGTTTTACCAGTATGGCTTGTGTAACAAATTATATTCATGGTATTCAAAGTGTTTGAATGACTCAGATGATGCAGTTCCATGTTGTTTGAAATTCCAGTAGAAATTTTAAAAAAATTCATTTGCAAGCATCAGATCAAGGACAGCCTAATTTCTTGTAGATTTGTGACCTACCATCTCACTCACTCACTGTCCTGTGAAGATCAACTCCTGCTATCCCTCCAGGTTTATCTCTATAGATGCTCAGTTGTCCCTAATATAATTCTCCTGTAGGCAGCCTTCAAATGCTTAACTTTAGATTTTGTATCTCCATTTCTTTAAAGTCTGTTTATATCTTTGAACAATTTGTGGGTTATTGGTATGGGACAGGGCTCATTTTTTATACAAAGATGCTCCACTTGAGGAAAAAAAACAAACAATGCTTGATTAACAAAACTGAATGTAAACTGAAATAAGTGATGCCAATGACCCATATTGTGCAGAAGAATTTGAGAGAATATGCACAGGAGTTCCTTATGTTCCTTTGACTTTAATTGGGTAGCAGCATCTGATCTTGAATGAAGTCTTTCATTGATGAGCAATCAATACAGTCTTCTGCATGTCAAAATGGAATGGTGTGTGTGTTTAAGCAGGGTAAAAACAGGCCAACTAGACACTTAGTTAGGTGTTGCCTCCTACCTGTAGTTCAAGAAAGCAGTTGCTGTTCTTTCATTGTGAGTTATTATCTCAGTGATTAACAGCTTTGAGTAAAGTTTCATTTAATTATGCAAACTCCTTGGAAACGATTGAAGTCAGGTTGGACGGGGCTTTGAGCAACCTGATCTGATGAAAGATGTCCTTGGCCGTGGCAGGGAGGTGGATATGACTATGTGAGCATTAAATGTTCCCTCCAACCTGAGTTATTCTATGATTCTACAGATTCAACTCTTATATCTTTACCAGTACCCTTCCCTCTGCTTCACCCCCTGTTCTAACACCTGTGACCGCCAGGTCTAAGCGGGCACAGAGGAATAGGCCAAGGGCCTATTTTTTTTCTCTGCTTTCCTTTGAGATGAGTAAGTTTGGACTGCTGTTGACTTTGCATAAATCTGGGGTCTTTGCTCATGACTCTTCCGGCAGGGGCCTGTTTCTCTCTCTTGCTCTTTCTATGAAAGAGCCATCTCCTACTCCTTGGTGTTTGCAATTGTAGATCACCATTCTGATTTAATCTTTCACTTTCAGCCAAGCTGGTGTTAAGACCCTGCAGTATCAGCAGAGTGCAAGTATCACTGGTCACTAGATCACAACTGCGTCTGGCTTCTTAGTGATGAATGATGGCTTGCTGAGATGTGAGAGCAGTCAGTGACCAAAACAAACCAAAAAGGGAAAAATGATAGCTGGCACAGGAGACCTGTAGCCTTGAACTGTTCAAATTGACTGCATTTTATACAGATTACTTTGAACTGTGTTTTATCAAGCAGAGTTCAGTGATAAGTGGATATTTCTGTTTAAATTGCAGTTTTCAAGGCAAACTTTCCAGCCAGGGCAGCCTATCAAGTTGCTGCTTTGCCCAAAGTAAGTGTCACTTTTCTGCCTACAAAAAACCCCCCTTCTGAAATACCTTACTTCTGAAGCATTCTGACAGCTTTTCTTATTCTGAAATAGCTTCGGTCGCAATTATTTTAATGGAGACTCCTAAGAAGCTTTTTTCTAAGTATACCAGTCTTATTCCCACACATTATCAGAGATCTGAATATGAGATATAAATTTCTTTATTGTGGAAGATAGCTACAACACTAGAAGTAAGGGCTTATGATACTTGAGTAAGTGTAAAGTGAATTGTCAATATTACTTAACCTTGCTAAATCTGTCAGAAGTGTAATCTCTCTCAAATATCACTGTTCTTTCAAGGTTGTGTTGTACATCCACTTGCTTCATAAAATACGTACATTAAATTCCTAATATGTTCCTTCATTGTTTTGTCACAGGGTGCCCGAGTTGAGATTGAAGCTATTGCCATTCAGGGACCCCTCCAAGATGCTTCAGCCTGACTATAAACAGAGACTGGATATCCTACAGCAGCAGTTTTGGATTTGGTTAATACTTCTCCCTTACATCCCATTCCTACAGTTGACTAACAGCAGTTACATGCAGTTGAAAGTAGTAAATTTACCAAGGAAAGGTGCCCTCTTCCGGATTGGGGCCTTGGATTCTCTAAAATATGAGCTTACAGTGAGTTCTCTGCTGGCAAACCCTGAAACCTGTGGGAGTCCTGCTAAAATCAGCTGATCTTGATTGCAGGACAGGGCCCACTTTGTGATGGTCACTGGATATTCAGGTATTAAGGTACATGTTTGGGTGAACTTATAACAGTTATACTGTCGTAAGTTATACTATGTGTGATCTGGACATAGAAAACTATAATGATTTGTAAGTAACTATTTTAAATAAGAAAAAATGACAGAAATGAGAAAACAGAACACTTGGATTGCGTAGGACATATTTTCACTTTTGGGGAATTTTATTCCATTTGTTTCTGAATTGTCTTAACCTCTTTCTTTACATAATAGATTAGTGTTGGGAGTCACTTTTTTTCATATGTAAGCAACTGTTTAAGAAAGTTAATATTAATTTCAGAAATAAGAAAATTATGCTTTTCTGAAGTGAAGTGCTAACTTTATAAATCAACTGTAAATTAATATCTACCTGAACTTTTTTCATAATTTTTTCATAGCAATTCAACTTTGACTGTGTTTTGATTTAAAAAAAAACAAGCAAAAATCCACCAAAAAAAAGTTTAATGAGAATAAAATATAATTGCAACTGCAAAAATGTGCTTGTCTATTCTGGGGACAAACTTCTTTTCCTGAGTGTGCTTTGATTATCCATTACAAAAAAAAATCCGTATTTTGCTTACTCAATAAGAAATAATTTGAACCAGAAGAATAGGCTTATTATGTCTCTCCTAATAGCTAAGGATGAAATTCTCCAAGACAGGACGATTTCAGCAATTGTGGCATTACAGTTCTTGGCTCTTTTTTTGCTGCCATTAAGGTCAGAAGCATCATTTGATGGGGTGATTAAGCCGTATTGAGAAGTCTGACTGGTGCTGCTAGTAAGTTATCCCATCCCTACTGATCTTCTAACCAAGTAGCAATGGATATTGTGTTTTTAAGTATCTGTTTGAAAGTCAGCTGCCTCATGGCAGAGTTGATTCCATCTTCCCCACAGCCACGTGACTAAGCACAGTTGGTTTTTTCGGGGGGAAATGAGCAGAAATTCTTTCCTGCTATAGTCTGTCCACCTCAACATCTTTTTTTTGCTCTCTTCTGTGAAGATGGCCATCAGATTGCGTATGGATGCTACTGTCACTCTGTCTTCACTGTCTTTGTGTAGAAAGTAAAAATAGCTATACACAGCATCTTGGAGAAAGTCGTGTTTTAATGGTGGAGATGTGTACCTGCTTTATCCAGTGTACTGCAAGAGGGAATCTCGTAGGCTGCTCCTTCCAGAGGCAGTTGTTTGTATGCCAGAGTGCCGTGACTGAGCGTCTCAGAAGCTATTTCTAGTCCCATCTTGTGTTATCACACTCACTTAATATTGGTAAGCACAAAAGCAGTAATACAGTGAGGAGAAGGCATAACGCTGGTTTGCCACATGGCGAGTCCCAATACTGTCTGTTCAGCTCTCCAACCCCAAACTTCAGTTCTGTGTGTGCATTTCTGTGCATAAAGCCTACTGATGCTCCTCTTGCATACTTTTACCTGGCTAATGGTTTTCATATGGTAAGCACACAAGAAGAGTCCAATCTGGCAGCACCATGTTGCTGTCAATCTTGCCATGGCACATGCAGATGTTGCCTTGTCTGAAAATCCCCCAGCATGCAATAGCACAGCCACACTGTGTGAATCATCTTCCATCCCTGGATAAACTGTAGGTGTCCCACTCGTGGTTTCTTACCTTCCTGCTCACCAGCTCTGCTTTCCAGATCTTGTTACTTCAGTTGCAGTAAGAGTATTTTGTATTTTTCATGCATTCCTGGTATCACTTTAGCATACACCAGATGGACTGTTGGAAAGCTGTGAGGAAGTCAGCCCTATTTAACCCTCCTGGATGTGATGAGAAGTGGCTGTTTCTGCTTTTCACTGAGGTTATAAATTGTATCTCTATAGAAAAAACATTCATAATGAGGTTGTCACAGTAAGGATATACTTGTGATGTGTGATATTTTACAGTATTATCTTGCTTTCCCTTGAAAAAATGGGAGATACTTATTTTTATTAGAAGCGAAATAATGCTTTCAGTATTTCAACAGTGAACTTCCAAACAACTTTTTAAAAGTACCTAACTTTTCTGCAAATAAACTTCCTACACATAAACTTTATTAGTTTTGGCTTCTGCTTTTGTTCTGTCTCCTTGGCTATACTATTAATGTCTTTATGCTCTACAACTCTGACTCAATAAGCAATCCCTCCTGAGAAAACACATGATCAGACTTGTTAGGAAGGAGTTAGTGTACTAATATGGATATGACTTTCTAGGAAACAAAGAGCAGATATTGCTTCACTTTATCAATTAATAAGAATAATATAATTGAATGAGGTTACATTTGAACTCCATTTAAATGGAGTTTAATTTCTAATTTATATTTGGGGTTCTCTGTAACAGCTTTGTTCACATATAATTATGTTGTTTGAATTTATTTCACTTATTTGTACAAATAGTTCAAGTTCCTGTAAATCAGCTGATTTCAATAGTCTTGAACATCAGCTAAGTTCAGCCTTGTATAATCGCTGTGGTTATCCCTTCTTACCTCTCTGCCTTACCTGTGCCGTGCTGCCTCTTTGCCAACCTTGAACATAACACTAGATGGCAGTTTCGATATTTTTTTGGAGTGCTGACATGTGCTTTGGCTGATATAAGCCCTTTATAGAACTCCTTTGGGAGACTTCCCTGGTAGGAATAATGTTAATACACCATTGCTTGACATAGTAAGGGGCAGTCTGAGACTGAAATGTAAGTGAAACACCTGGAAAAAAAATGCATTCTGGGTGCAGCTAACAAGGCAGAACACATTGATTCCATTAAAAACATTATTATCAGTGCAAAAAGTCAGGAACTAAAATTCATTTTTAGCTTTACGATTTTTTAGGTGGACACCAGTTGTAGTTTTTAGACTACATATTTAGATCAGAGCCTTTTCCTGAATGGCTCTGATCTAAATATGTATTCTTCTGGTACAGGAAGTCTAGAATAACTGAAAAAACCTCTTATTTACAGCTATAACAGTTCTCAACAAACAATCAGCCTTCCATAGAGGTGTATAAAACATTTATTTTTTCAAGCAGACTTTTATTATTTGATTCTCTTCTTTAAAACAAAAAGGCTAAGGTCTGTAATTCTCTAATATGAGAAGCAAGTATCATGACTGTCTCTTAGGTCTTAGCATACAAACTACTTAGTATATGGATATTTAATAAAACCTGTTTTAGGTAGAGGCAAGTTAAACATAGCTTTTTTTTGTTTGCTAGACTGAGCTGCTAGCATGCAAAAATATGAAGTTGCAATTCAGCTGGTGGAATCCCATTTTCACCATTTAGAATTTGTTTCCATCACATGTAACTGAAAGACCACAACAAAACAGGTCCTCTCTTTCTGTCAAAGTAAAGAAATACCAAAACATGCATGTTCTACCAGGTGTTTCTTTTAGTAGAACTTTTTCTTCTTCAAATGATTATATACTCTACAGATTAAGCAATGCAAAAATAAACTTCAGTGCCAAGTTTAACTTTGCTCTCTTAAAGCACTTAACCTGTGCTAATTTGCTACAAGCACTTGCACTTGCTGCAGTGTTTACCTGAAAGCAGCTCCTCACTGAGTGAAAGAGCCAATCCCAGCCAGTCAGATGGCCAAGTATCTTCTGAGATCTTACAAGGTGCATATGTGCCTGCATGGAGCTGACACAGGGTGCAAATTCAACCTCTTCTAGGACTGTGTTTATTGGTAATTAAAAAAAAAATTCTATCAGAACTTCCTTGTTTGCTTGGAAATCCAGTTTGTTCCATCAAGTGTCCTGCCCAGCTCTCCCTGCAGCATGAAGTCATTACTTCTACCTTGGATGAAGCTGAGGGCTGAAGATTGTCCAGCTTTTGATAAAATACAAAGCAATTTTCAAAAATGCTTGCCTGTGTTAAAAAACACAGATGTTGGAGCATATCCTTTTCCCAGCCTTTAACATGAAAAAGCTCTTCGATACACAGACCAGCTTCTATCTGTGGGAACCTCTGTGATGTCCCAGGTTTGCAGAGGCAAATAACTTCATTTTGGCCCTTTATCCATAGTACATGCTTTGGTAGCTTACAGATGATGAATAGTAGACCCCAATGAAATTTTCAAGGTAGGAATGTTTTATTTCTCAAGGCAGAGATGTTCAGCATCTATCTAGCAGCTGCATTGTAAGAATTTAGGTGATTTAAATTTTCACGTTTAACGAAGTATCAAGCATATTTCATCTTTTAGAAAGGAAAAATAGCTTTCATCTGTTGTAGTTATAGAATATGTAAGGATGAAGATGATTGACAAAGGTTGATACTGTTGAGTCATTGACTGGTTTATATTCATCTTTTTTCTATTTGCATTGCTTAATGACCTGAAAAAGTTGAACAGTGAGGTAGGAACATATATTGTCACCCATCTTCCTTCTTACAACAGTGGTAGAAAAGAGTGACTGAGGTGAGCAGGTCATTTTGACTCCCGTGTATCTTCACATTTTGCTTCCAAGTGCAGCCTCCTCTATTGCTGTGAATACTACTGATCTCTGTCGCAGAACTCTTCTTGGTTTATGCTTTAAAATTGTTTAATATAGCTGGTCAAACTGCAACTCGTGGTCTTACAAGTAGTCAGCGTGGCTCCTCCACCAATTTAATCTCCTGTGTTTGGGAGTGAGGTTATGCTGGCACAGGTGCTGGTGGCTGACCTGAATTCCCAGCACACAGGAGGAAATCAGCCCTGAGATGCAGCTGAAGATGGAAATTCTTGGGGCGTCCTGGACCCTGGATGTACACCCAGCCTAGTCCTGTATCACCCAGGGCTGTCCTCATCCTGCTCAGTACCTGCTCCCCCCCTCCTCAGTTCTCCAAAGTGCATAGTATGCTTCTCATGGATTTTTGTCACGTTTTGACTACCTCTCTTTGGATTTTTAACTCTTGCTTTTTTAATAGATCTCGCAAATTTTTAATAGAATTAGCTGCTCATTTTAGCTTCTCTATTATAGAAAGCTAGTAAAAATAAAAATAAAATAAAAGCCACTTCCACCTAGAAAAAAATCCCTAAAAAATAGTAAATATGCATTTGGATTCCAAAAGTGTATGGTGTTGCCTATATGATGCTGACATTAAATGAAGCTGACAAGTTCAAAAGTGCTGCAAAGCAGAAAACCTTAGATTTAGTGATACAGCCAAGTTATATCAGCTTACACAAAAGGCTGATAGCCCAAGGATATCAACTAGGTTATTTGATACAAACCAGAGTCAGCTGGAGTCAGATGTGCGCATGCAGCACAAAATTTTGTTAAGTCTTTTTGTACAATAAAGCTAATAAAACAGACGTGCTTGCTCTTTTTAAGTAATTGACTTTTTTTCCGTGTTCTACTTCCTTATGCTAGAGCATCCTGTTAACACAGTCCTCAACAATATACAATATGTAGTCCCTTTGCAACATTCACCATCAGAACAAATTTCTACTTTCTGTCTGATCCATAACACTAATCATATTTAGGACCCATTTTCACAGGAAATTTGTTTGAAAGCTTTGCTATTCAGCTTCAGCTCCAAAATGCTTATTTAGCATTTTGGAAAATAACCCATACAGTCCCTGATGGTGTACTTCTCCGGGAGGACAGCTCTACAGGGAAATTTAATAGATGCCATCTCCTTTGGGAACAGGCTTACAGTTGTCTCTTGTTAGAAATTTATTTTAGAAGCCACAAATGCATATGAAGAGAGCTACACAGCTAAAGACAGGTTGTTAATCACCATGAATGCTAATAGCTGTGAAATTATCTTCTAGGATTTATATTACTAAAATATCCTACCCAGTTAAAAATGCCCTCTTTTCCCTGTTTTTGCAGAAGTCATCACATATATTGTACTACTATTCTTTCAATAAATTTATGTTTAAAAATGGGGAGTGAGCAGCACATACCACTTGGGTCCTGGACAATGCACCCTGTTATCTTCTATCTTCTGGAAAACTAACTTCTGCATTTAGTTACAGCCTGGTAAATAGGCACTTTCATCTCCCCGTCCTCTAAGTCCTCTAAGCTATACACTTGAGCAGCTCCGTACACTGGTAGTCCAGGCACTCAGAGAAATTGCCTGCATACAGTCACTTTAAAAAAAAACACTGCACTGTATTCTTTATCCTATATAAGGCTGATTGAAGGTATAAAATGCTTGAAGTTAGTTATCTGAACCTGGAAAAAAATCCTAATTGAAAACCGAATGGTTATACTGTTATTGGAAAATTATCCCACTGTGTACAGAAGGCACTCTGTGGCAGGGTGGTGAAAGTTCAGGTATTTCAAACACTTGAGATCTTGGCAGCTTGAACTAAAGAATATTTACATTATGTAAAACTTTTTCTGATGCCTTTTATTCATGTGTCTGTAGCTTGTGGCTCAATCCATAAAAGCTTTTCTATCTTCCCAACCCAATAAAATTTTAAAATGTTCATGTGGACAGAAGAGCAGGCCCAAGAAGAGGATGTTCATAGAGACATAACTTCTATTCCTTGTTATTAGCTGTCTCTGAAACACATGGAAAAATTAATTTAGTGATTAATTGAAGGTACAACTTGATATTCACAACATCTCACAGAATTCAAAGTGAAAGTTCCCTGGAAGCATCACAGGATGAAGGGGATATCTGTTCTTCTCCCAGATCTGTAAGAATGTTCTGTGTCGACCTGAAATGACCACAAGCAGCCACTGGCTCTGCTTCCTCTTGCCCCATCATGTTCATACAGTCTTCCTCTCACAGACATTAACATCACCTCTGTATTATGCTGCAACAGTCTCGTGCTCCTCCCCACCCTGCTGCCTTTTCTCTTAACAACTTTTGAAATCACTGGATCCTTTCAGTCATATCTGACATAGAGGCAGGCATCTCATGGACATTAAATCTTAAATAAGGACAAGAGACATAGGGCATAAATTCAAGTAACTGAGTATTAAATATAAGAAAATATTTTCTTTTTTTTTTCTTTAAGGACAATGGACTGATGAGAATTGACTGCCCACAATTTATGGAATCTCCATCCTTGGGGATTCAAAACCCAACAGGACAACCTGTTCCAGCTGACCCTGCTTTGTGCAGGACTAGACAAGCTTCAGAGGCCCCTTTCTACCTTAGCCATTCTGTGACAAAGTATGGTTGGGGGACCAGCCCCTGAAACTACTGATGTTAACCATCAGCAGCTGAGAAGTTCTGAGGCTCACTGGCTTCCTTGATAGCTAAAAAAAAAAGTGGCCAAGGGGATGATTGGCTGAAATCACAGTGTCAGACCACCCAAGCTCAAAGTACTTCTTTCCCAGCCAGAAGACGCTGCAAGGATAGATTGGGAACATGAGAACACGGCACTTCCTCATAGTGAATAATGGTGTTCCATGAGGGTGGGAAGGTGGGAAATTTGCATGGGAATCAAGTTGAGTGACAGACATCCAACTGCAGTGACTGACTGTGACAAAGACAGTTAATTAGCATGAAGATGGCTAATGTAGCATGAAAAATAACCAACTACGTTTAATGGTTTTGAATTTTTTTAATTCAACACACTTAGCATGTCACTGAGCATTCGTTCAGAGATGGATTGTGGCTACCTTTAGAGCAATATTTTTTTGCACTAGGAAAAGCTCATATCCTCTTAGCTGTACCCTCTCAGAGGCAAGGCTCTGAATGGTTTTGATGTCTCTCAAAATAAGAATTTTTTCATTCCCTTAAGCCATTCTGTTTCCCTGCCCAGAATCTTGTTTTAGTTCTTCAATATCCTTTCAAGATGAAAGAATTGCTCTCTTACACAACAGCATCCCAGGTTTAAATGGTCGCTATTCCATTCTTAACATTGTTTTCTCCTCTTGCCCGCAGCCATTCTCTGAGCTGTGTGCATCAATGCATTCCTATCATCTGAAATGCATTACAGACACAGAAGCGGGGCTGCTTTTTCTGCTTCCCTACAAAACTGTTGAGGGGAATATTGTCAAAGCGGGAAAATGCAGAAAGTATTTCAATAAAGCTGTAATTATCACATGATGAAATTTCTGGATTCTGGAAGTATTCGAGGCCAGGTTGGATGGTGCCCTGAGCAACCTGATCTAATGGCAGGAGGGCTGGAACTAGATGATCTTTAAGGTCCCTTCCAATACAAGCCTTTCTATGATTCTCTTACTCTTCAGGAGCAGGAAGCTCTTCTTTAAACTGTTCTTTGATTCTCCCAGAATCAAGTGCTTTGCTGAGCTCAGCACAGAGAGATAATTCTTTGCAAAAGCATATGGGCAAGACATTAAAAACAAGTTGATTGAATAGAATTGTTTTGACTTCATAAGCAAAGCTATATGGCATAAATCTAAAAATTCTGCAAAAGCACACTTGTCAGTGGCCAACATCTGCTTGTCCTCACAGGCTAGCTTAATAAGTAGCAGTATAGAGGGGAGCAACTGCCAAACATGAAAATTAAAGGGAGGTGAGTAATTTTACTTGAGTAATCACAAAGTCATAAAGGGACTTATGCCTTGACCATCACCCTACTGGTCTTCCAGGCTGCAGTGCTTGTGCGAAAAACATTTTCCTTAGACTTGTAGCACAAGTGGAACAAGCTGGCTTGCTGCTGGGAGCTCAAAGCTGACATATACTAGCTTATACTGGTGTATGCTAGCATTGGGAAGGAACCAAAAACTTCTCATCCCAGGCACAAGAGGTTCATTTGGAAGTCATGAAAGGCACTGGTGTAAGGTATCTACTCCCCTTTCTGCTAAAGCTGTCCTCAATTACAGAAATACTCACTATCCCGGAGACATTTTGAGCATAGCTACAAATGGTGGTTAGGAGAGAGGGGAGAGGGGAAAGATGGTTTCATCATGCACTAAGTTCAACAGGGGAAGGCAGGAGGTGCCTGTGTTGCCTGCTCATCGCTTTTCACATTTCAGCAATACCACAGGGTAATCTGTGGTGGTGGAATCACCATCCCTGAAAGTGTTTAAAAAACATGTGGATGTAGAACTTAAGGACGTGGTTTACTGGTGGACCTGGCAGTGACGGGTCAACAGTTGGACTCAATGATCTTAGAAGTATTTTCCAACTTAAATAATTCTATTATTCTAATTCTGTCTTCTGGGGCATGTAATCACCTTATGTGATGGACTTGAGTGTGGGATTCTTAGTGAACGTGGAGGAAGAAAAAGAAATAACTTTTGCAGAAAGACTGTCTTGACAGAATTGTGACCATAATTTCAAAGTCTGCCAGAGGGATAATCCCATCTCCTCGAATTTTTCTCTTCACTGGTGTGATGAATTTTCAAAGGCACTTTATTTGGCCTCTGACTTTTTCTTCCCACCATGTGACTACATTTGTTGTGCAATGTGCTTTCACCGCAGCACCACACTGCTGATTCCAAGTGATATGAAGAACGAGGGGATCTAAAATGACTGACATAGAATGGAAATCACAAAGCAGCTTTAAGGCTTAGCTCACAAAAAGAAGCCTGCAAATAATAATGAGCAGAGTCATGATTTTAACACAGGTTTTTATTTTCCAAGACTGCATGTCACAGTCTAGCATACTCTCCAAAGCTGGATAATTTATCTCTGGTAAGGCTCATGTATTGTATAAAGACGACCCATGTAAAAAGCATGACTTCCAATTGATTGCTTCCAAAAATGTCTCTTAATGTAAACAAAAGTATTTATGATGCTCTCGTGTTAAATGCAGAAAGCAGCTGCCTGCCGGTAGGGGAATGACAAGAAGTGCTCATTAAGGACAGCACAGTATTTTCTGTCTCCTAAACAATAACCCCTGTGGTCCTTCCCTCCTCTGTCAACGTACCCATCTCTGTCGCTGCTGCACTATCCACAGCTTCTCCTGTTTCTTCTTTTGTTTCAGGCCCTCCACTTACTGTCTCACTGAGCAGCTCAGTTTCCACCTGTTCTCCCGTCTCACCTGGGAATGGTAACCATGGAGATCAAATTAGCATCCACTGAGAAAAGCACCAAGCACCCCAGCTCCCTTCTGTAAACCTAATTTTGCTTTGTCAGCTCTCCAATGCCCCTTACCAAGGTACCCCTGAATGAATCCATAGACAACAAACAGGATGATCCCATCCAGCTATATGCATGCCTCGTGCCCATGAAGTTCTCCTTATGCTTTCCCCTTGATGCTATATCCAAAAAACATCATGAGTACTATTTCTGTTCAAATTATTTTTCCTGGATTTTATTTTATATATGTGTAGTTTTATTTGCAATTGGAACAAAACAGATATAGAAAACATGGTAACGTGCCAGTTTGGTTGAATTTGTGCTTTCCCTGGGAAGTTGCTCCCTGATTCATTTCCTCACACAGCTATGGAAGCATAAAGGAAAGTGAAACAAATGCTAAGTATCTTATGCACCATAGCATAAAAATGTAAAGACTCTTCATCATATGCCTCATGGAAAGAGAATGCACACAAGTTAAGATATTTACATCTAGCTTGGAAGTAATAGGAGCAAAACTCTTTTTCCTAAAGTCTTCACACATCATTTGGTGCTCAAAGCCCCACAACTCATCTTCAGCCAAACAGTCAACTGTAAATGTGTTTGCACAGACATGAAGTGGCAGAGCAATGTTCAGTGTATGCTACTCTGCCTTCAGCATTCTGCCCTGAGGCTTAGAAATCGTGATTAATGAGTTTGCAACTGGGCAAGACTATGTGTTTAACAGGTGAGCATCCTGTCATTTACTCATTACATAAAATGAAGCTGTATGCCTAAGGATAGATGCCCATGTTATGTAGAGGAAACTTCAAAATTCTTTTGTGGAGAGACACAGGAGAGGACAAAGTAAGTCAACCACCCTGCTCAGCTACTGGAATGCAAAGAGTGAGATTTATACAGCCAGTTCAGAGACATGCAGAGCAAAGCCACAGGATTAGTGGTAGCGTGTGTAAGCGGTTCTGGACTTCACACAGACCAGTCCTTCTCCTGCATCTTGCATTTCTTCAAGGCAAATGTGGAGTGAGGAAGGCTGCTGATACCATGTTTCCCTGCAGAGAAATATTCCTCTTTGTGCTTCGCTTGCTTGTTCCCTGAAAAAAAGCTCCCCCAGGATGTATCTGATTCCTTACCAAGCTACTTTGTACAATTCAAGAGAAATTCGACTCCTCCTGTGAAGTGTTCATCTTTTGCATGTGCAGTCCATGCATTTGGGCACCAACC
This sequence comes from Lepidothrix coronata, assembly GCF_001604755.1. Lineage (NCBI taxonomy): Eukaryota > Metazoa > Chordata > Aves > Passeriformes > Pipridae > Lepidothrix > Lepidothrix coronata. The sequence continues at coordinate 904,452 of NW_016690195.1, read as the reverse complement.
CAAAGATGAGCATAGCCTACAATTTTCAGGAACAAGCACATCTCCCAGTAAAGGTCCCTCTCACTGCACATGGAAATATCTGCCATCTCAGACACCACTGCCTCCTCATGCAGCCTTCCTCCACCGCTGGTCATCTCCAGACATTTTTTGAAAGCCCAGCCCAATGTCCCTCTGCTACTACTTCTGTTTAGCTTGTCTAGTAGCCAAGGCTCTAGGACAGACTGGATATGCCAGGCATACATCAGAGATGCTTTTTCTCACACATCCAGGCAGCCTCCAACTTTATGTGCCCAGGCAGAGTTGCTTTATAATTAATACATGTGACTAAGTAATGGAGCCTTTGGGCTCTGCAAATATTAAGGAATGTGTCTGAGCTATACAGAGACACAATGTTTTAAATGAGGGGTACGGTGGGGCATTTTACCTGCTAAGAACAAAAAGGACATGAAATGAAGTAGCAGAGATAATGACTGGAAATGCTGATTAAATTTATTACAGCTTGGACTTGTAAATCTGAGGCTTCCTCACCCACATTCTTCTACGCTCCACATAGTACAGACTTCCAGGACCAAATTCTGACTCCAGAAGCTCTTGTGAGGCTCTTAGTAAAGTCAAAAGTACCCACACAGATGTCTCTGGAGGCAAAATTCGGTCTCCTGAATTTATGAAAGTACAAATATTACCCTCAATGAGGTGGTCCTCTTCAGTAATATGTACTTTATCCATGACTTCCACTACAGAGCTGTCACTGCCCTCTACCAGCCCACTGTCCTCAGCTGGTCCTGGTGATGGTGCCCCAACATCTTCTGGTGCTGCAGGTGAAGGCCCATTGCCCTCCTCTCTCCACACAGAAGGCAGCTCAGAGCTTTCCTCTGCTCCTGCAGGCAGGGGCTCGGTGCCCTCCGGCTCCTCCCTTTTACTGACTGTCTTCTCCTCAACATCCAGAATCATGGCTTCAGCCTCCTCTCCTGGCAGATGCTCTCCTAGGTTTGTCTCCTCAGAGGCAAGGCTCACATTCTCTTCTGGGTCCAAATGTGTTTGGTCAGCTATGGTTTCATGATTGTCTGCAGTCAAGGTGTTTGCACCTGATGATGCTTTTAGTTGCAGAAGGGCAAAGAAAGAAAAAAGAGAATTGGTGAGTAGTAAGCTCGATGAAAACTAAACCCACAATGAACCGCATAAGCACTACCTGTCAAAGAGCTCCCTCCTGGCTAGGAACATACCCTCTCACAGGTGTGCTGCACATATCCACAAATATCCCATAGAAGATGGTGCTGCTTTTACACTAAAAGGAGGTTTTCATTTGAAGCATATCATATATTTTTATATGAAGAGAGCCGACCTGTTTACAGGTCACTGTCCTATTACATTTTGCCTTATGTATCTGAAGTGTGCAGGTGGTTTGCAGGTGACAGGACACTATGCAAGGAAGCACCTTATCCTGCCCCAAACCAAGCACAGGATCAATGTGATGAATGTGAGGGAGCTGCTGGTCTGGGCTGCACGTGGGAAAATTCTCCAGGTGGGCTCAATGAAAAACCCTGAGAATGTTCTCATTCTGAAGGACGAGCAGTGCCCACTTCTTAAAACAAAAACTGATTTGTCTGTCTTTTTCAATACCAAACTACCATTCATAGTACGCTCTGTCTAATAAAAAAATCAGTAACAGGAAGCCTAAACAAATTAACTTCCACTTCTTTCATCTTTCATCAACTTATTGGCTAGAAAAGCAATGGGTTTTGGCAGAAAAGAATTATGAATAAAGAACTGACAAAATTACTCTGACAGGTATTTAAGTATGAAAATTGAAGACTCAGAATGAGCTATACCTACCTATCAGACTGATTTAATAATGTTCTGATTAAATTCAATTTGACAAGAGCTTGCAGTTAACCTTCTTCAAAGGAATGCCAGGATGAAAACCCTAGTTATTCATGTATGAAATATTTATATAATAATTACACAACTGGAAAAATGTTATTTTCTGAGAAAATTATGATTGCGTTGTCAAAGCCAGTAAGCAGAATCATATGATACTGTTCACAGATGAACACATCTATGTGTGATCATACAGACATAGATGAACAGCAAAAAAATGTAATACCTCCTGCTCTTAAAACAGCTGGTTGAATACTGCTGCTTTAAAGTAACTTCACAGTTCTTTTGAGGCATTCAAGCAAAACACCTTGCCAGCAAGTGTCACCTAGTCAGCATGTGCCTAGAGAAACAGGGAAGGATAGCTAAGCAGGAAGAAGAGCAAGAACTGGGAATCTGGACTGTCAAGATGGACAGAAAGCAACTTTGACTACAACATAGATAAAATCTCATTTGTCCCAAGATCTGTAAACCCATCCAAGTTCCAACCATGCCCTCCAAATCCACATAGATATGGCTATTTATAACACAACTCGAACAACAGGAGATAAGTTCAGCTACGCGTGTTAGACCACAGAGCCCCCAAAGGACAGCACCAGCCTCTGACAGCTGTCAAGGGACAGGGAAAGGACAGATGGTCCCAAACCACGGGGCTGAGCTTCAGTCCATCAGTGGACATTCCTCTGTCAACCTGCCCAAGCCCTTTTCAATCCATTTACTCTCAGCCTCCCCCATGACCAGTGGCAATGAGAGCTGCAGCCCACTTATACCCCCTGCAAAACACATTCTGGCTGGTTTTAAGCCTGATGCAAGTGATTTCATTGAGTGACAGTTCTTGTGTTACAAGAAACAGCAAATATATTTCCCCTGATTACCTTCTCTTGATCTCTATCACACCTCGTCTTCCAGGCACTCATTTTCCTAACATGAAGCTCAAGGTGAAACAGATACCCAATTGGAATAACAGCAAGTAAATCTTAAACCTAAAGCTACTCTAAGCAGTGATTAAAAAAAAGCAATGTATGCTCAGAGACCAGAGACTTAATCTTTTCACATTCTTATTTTTCATCTCTTTGGACACTTCTAAATGCCTTCACCTTGCTTGGTGTCAGGAGCATTTAAAACTTATGGACAGAAATAAATGAGCCATTCAAATTAAAATGTTTTCAATTGGTGTTAGCAGTAAAAAAAAAAACCTCAGACCTATTATTACTGGGAATCTCCTGCAGCTTCTATAAATATCAGCCTTGTAACTTCCAGCTAGCCTTCTCTTCATCAAGATCTTTTATATAAATTGGATTTATAAAATACTGCCATGCAACATGAGATCTGCACTGTTGGAAACCCTGGAAGCATTCCTCTGCTCTCATCTGAAATGCAAAGAATTCCCTAATACGGAAAAAAAAATCCTCACAGTAATCTATTCAATACCTTTATCCCCCAGAAGAATGAACATCATGTGGCAATCAACATTCCTAGGATTCTGGCTAGTTTTGTTTTATTTTTAAATTTATAATTTTTATTTTCCCTGCTGTAGATAATTTCGGCTGGAAAAACAATGACAAACACAGTGAATTTAAGTGGGCCATGGCAACAGTATTTTTCCCTTTGCCTTCTTTCTTTCCTTTTGGAAAAGCCTCAAATTTTTGTTTTTATTAAATACATTTAATAAAATTAATTTTATTTTAAATACATTTATACATTAAATGTACATTTCCCCACATTAACACCTTTGAATAAGTTTTTTTTTCCAATTTGTCCTTTCTTATTAAACTAGATTTAAAATTATTAACATACCTGGCTGGTAACTGCCCAATTAATGGAGATCTTTCATCTGTAATTACAAACTGCACTTCATCCTTACCATGACATTAATTTACATATTTATTACATTTCATAACCTATCCTGACATGAACAGGTGCCTAGACAGAATTCTTAAAATACTCATAATAAATTAGTTCAGTTATTTCCCTGAGCCCTTCAGTGTTCCTGTGCGAACATCTTTCAGTGGAGGATGGAAAGGCAGAGGAATTGGTACACTGACCAGGTGAACAAGACAGCAGGCACAGGATAAAGAGATTTCTGCCGGGTACTTTCAGCTGGGCTCCTCAGTTTGCAAATGTATGTTGGCTCTGTAGTGGCACCGACAACACTCACCCCATACAACCTGCTATCGTCTCTGCAGTCACAAGCCACAGCATTGCCAGACAACACATGGAAAATAAACCCATATAGAAAACATGGATGCTGCAGCCAAAATAACAGCAAGTACTTATAACGCGAGAATATAAGAAAGAAATGCAGCAAAATTAAGTGCAAACAACATTTATGTATATGCCTTCAGGAAGTATGTTTCTCGAGAAGCCAATATCTGTAACTGTAGCATGCAGGTTCATATGAAAACGGTTCCAAACCTTCCTTGGAGCAGAGAGCTAAGTGTGATGAATATGGAAACAAAGTTTTATTTTATTTCCACTGAATAGCAAGGATATTCTTATGCAACATTCTACAAATACACCTTGCACACAAAATTAGTCTGCTGTGACTTGAGCCAGTCAAAGCCACAGGAGCATCGCCGGTGCTGCAAACAGTGTCGGGGGTGAATTTTGTCAAAACCCAGGAAGGATAGTTGCGTCAGGTATTGCTAGCTCACTATTCTTTTAAAGGAGGGGGGAAGGGGGAAAGGCACTGGGTTGAATAGGTGCTACACGAAACGGCCAACAGCAGGACCTGTCTGGAAATTAAAAAACAAACAAACAAACAAGCTGGCGGAAAGGAGCGGAAGGGGACTTAGGCATTCATTCACAAGAAACAACAGTTTCGAAGCATCGCTCACGGAGCGCAGTTCCATCCACAGCTCAGGTAGAATTGAAAGCCGGGAGAAGCCCGACAGGCTCCTGCCCCGCGGGGTTTCTGCGGGTCGCGCACCCGCAGCTGGACGGGACGGGACCACCTCGCGGCTGAGAGCACCGTGGCCTCCCACCCTCAGCACCCGCCTGCACCCCCCGGCCCAGCTCACCCTGGCCCTGCTCACCACGGCCCGGCTCACCCCGGCCCGGCTCACCCCGGCCCGGCTCACCCCGGCCCGGCTCACCCCGGCCCGGCTCACCCCGG